>NC_090651.1:163875886-164175886 GCF_040937935.1 Hyperolius riggenbachi
AGTTTCCCAGATGTCAACTCACGGTGGTCCTCTACCTAAAATACTCTGGGGTGCTGTCCCAGAACAAGTACAGTCAGGCATAATTATTGTTATTACTTTATAAAGCGCCAACATATTCAGTGGCTCTGTACAAAGTAAGAAACAAACGTGGGGTACAAAATTATACAGACAATTGTATACACCAATATACAAAATAGGTTGGTGCAAAATACAGAATCGGTACAAAGTAAAGAATTGGTAATTACAGTGACAAAATTAATGAGTAAATGTGTAACAGATTCCAAGATACAAAAATGTTAGAGAGCCCTGCTCTTGCGAGCTTACAATCTAAAGTAATGGGGGTGAGGGGGTCAAGAGGTGGATTAATATACAAAATTCATACCTAGAGACAATGGGCTTGATTCACAAAGCCGTGCTAACTGTTTAGCACGGGTGTGCTAAACAGTTAGCACGTGAAGTGCCGTTCGCAGACTTTTGCGCGCGCAAAGTGCCACGATTCGCGCGATCGCGGACTTTTGCGTGCACAAATTAATTTGCATGTGCAAAAGTCCGCGATCGCGGCACTTTGCGCACACAAAAGTCCGCGAACGGCACTTTACGTGCTAACTGTTTAGCACACCCGTGCTGAACAGTTAGCACGGCTTTGTGAATCAAGCCCAGTGTGGTTTAGGTTATTTAGTAGGAGTACAACTTGGTCAGAGGTCAAAAGGTGAACTGGCATAAGGTAGAGCATATGCTTGATGGAAAAGGTGAGTTTTGAAGGCATGTTTAAAGATATCAAAGGTTGGAGAGTGATGGATGTGATGTAGCAGGGTACGTGAATGCGATGAGGTGATTCTAGAGGAGGACAAAAGAACGTCATGTGCAGATCTGAGATTGCGGTTGGGTTGGTATCTGGAAACTTGTGAGGAGATGTCCACAGGGGATAGATTGTGGAGAGCTTTGTAAGTTAGAGTTAAGAGTTTGATTTGGATCCTCTGCTTAATTGGTAGCCAATGAAGAGTTTGACAGAGAAGGAGCAGCAGAGGAAGAGCAAGAAGAAAGATGAATGAGACCAGCAGCCGAGTTCAGTACAGATTGGAGCGGTGTCAGTCTTAGTTGGTAGTCCACAAAGCAGTATGTTTACAATAGTCCAGCTGAGATATTACTGTGTTTCCCCTAAAGTAAGACCTCCCCTGAGAATAAAACCTAGCAGGAATTTCAAGAATGCTTGAAATGTAAGACATCCTCCAAATTTAGCCCTAGCTAGGCAGCAGCCCACATGACACCAGCAAGTCACGCTCAATGCAAAGCCTGGATACAGGAGAGCAGCAGTATAATGTGAGTTCTACACAGTCCTATATATGTGTCAGGCAATTTGTGTTTTTGTTGGAGCCAGCCCTCATGATCTGTTGTGTGATGAACATCAGCAGCACTTCACCTTTTCACCTCTTCCCAGGACACACACACACACACACACAGCTTATCCTATGCTGGGGGAGCCTGACAGTTCTCTGCCTGCAAGAAATAGACTCTTAATTACATGATCAGCAGAATTAATTTCTTGTAATTGAGAGCCAATATCTGCAAACCACAAGCTCTGTGTATGTTGCACATGGCATACAGTATGTACATTTTGTATAGGAAAGCTACCAGTGTTTGCCAAAAAATAAGACATCCTCTGAAAATAAGCCCTAGCACATCTTTTAGAGCAAAAATTAATATAAGACAGCGTCTTATTTTCGGGGAAACACGGTATAATAGCATGTATCAACATTTTAGTTGTGTCCTGAGTGAGAGAAGGTTGGATGCAAGATATGTTTTTGAGTTGGAGATGGCAAGAGCTGGTTAAGGAGTGAATGTTAGGAATAAAAGAGAGAGGGGAATCAAATATTACCCCTAAGCACTGTGCTTTGGGAACTGCAGTTATAGGGGTGTCAACATTTATTTTGTTATATTGGGCAGGGAAGTGGACAAAGACGGAGGAGAAATGATTAGTTCTGTTTTGCTCATTTTAAGTTTTAAGAAGCGAGAGCTCATGAAAGAGGATATAGCAGACAAGCAGTCAGGAACACGTGTGAGGAGGGATTTGAGGTCTGGGGCTGAGAGGAACAGTCGTGTATCCTCCGCATATAAGTGGTATTGAAAACCAAATGAGTTTATTAAGTTGCCAAGACTGTACATGTAGATGGGAAAAGAGGAAGGGGCCAAGGACAGAGCTTTGAGGTACCCCCACAGATAAAGGATGGTGAGATGAGATCTAATCCGAGTAAGAGACTAGAAAAGACCTTCCAGAGAGATGGAAAGATAGCCAGGAGAGAATGAGGCCCTTTATACCTATAGATGAAAGTATCTGTAGGAGTAAGGTATGGTCAACAGTATCAAATGCTGATGACAGATCGAGAAGGAGAAGTATGGATTAATAGCCTTTGGATTTAGCAATAAGATCGTTGCCACTTTATTAAGGGTTTTTTCTATTGAGTGGTTAGCGCGAAAGCCAGACTGGAATTGATCAAATGATCAAGTTGTTGGGTCACAACTCTTGTAATGTTTCAGTGGAATCCACGACTATGTTTCGTTACTTATTGCCCCTTCTTCCCCTTTTTCCCCACTGCTCTGTACAACTATAACATCGCTCGCTGCTGCCTTTTCCCACCACAATCATGGCCGCGTGTGCACGCATGCGCACGCGAATACCAAATTTCCGCCCACCGTCCATGCAGATAGCGCGCTGATAGCCACTTACTGCGCATGCGCACCCACTCCAAGCGGCGTGACGTATGCGTCACACCGCCCACATACCTGACCTCTCCAGCTCGGTGCGACGTACTCTGTCGCCGCCCCCCTTGTCACCACATCTCACCCGCCCTCTGTACGCTCCTATAGGCTGTCACATCAGCCTGTCACCCACGCCCACTCCCCGACTGCCTTTCCAAAAAGCGTAGCCACAGCTACCGGTGAAGGCCCGCCCTTTGTACGCTCCTATAGGCGGATACATCAGCCTGTCACCCACGCCCATTCCCCCTTACCTTTGACTCTGCAATGCACTTTACCCAATCAACCTATCTATAAAAGCAATCCACGCTGACACTCCAGCACAGAGGTGCCAAGCAGTTATTGGACCCCAAGCTGGTAAGTGTCAGTCATTATCTCTGTTACCTGCATCACCATCATTGCGCCATATTGATTATTGAGCTTGACCTGTGTAACACCTCTATAATGCTTTAACTGTAAAGAAATCCTCCAGACACCAATCAAGTTCTTTTTAAGAAATATTTGTATTAAATGATATGGATAAAAAAAAAGTTTAGTGACAAAACATTCATAAACTTCTTATCTTCAGCCTGTTAGGATCAGGGCTAGTTCAGGAACCATATAAGTAATTCAGTTTATTAGCATTTACTTGCCAGAATTTTCCATACACAGCACTCTGCTATTTGTCACTTCTTCACTGCTGTCTTTTTAAAGTGGATCTGAATTCTTGCATAGGACAGAAGGGAAAGTAGAGAAATGTCTGGTGGTTACCTAGCAACATCCAGGATGAGACAAATATGTTGAATTGATAATTGTGAATGATCACTTAATGTATAAGAAGCACCGCTGTATTCTCTGTATTTTGTCTGCCAGCTGTTGTCACACAATCTCTTCAGACACTGCACTGCAGTCTTCACTCCTTTTCTGTAATCCTGTCACTTGTTGCTCTGTGTCACTCTTGTATGCATTGCTGTCCTGTTGTCTCTGTGTCACTGTAATGTCTCTGCTGTTTTCTGTTATCTCTCTCTGTTACAGGTACATTTTAATATCCTTGTCTTTCTTTCTTATTGCTTACTGTTTCTCTTCTGGCTTATCTCTCCAGTATTGCTGCTCTTTACTGGCCTGTAGCTGTGAGTGGTCTCTCTCCTCTCATGTAATGTCTGCAGCTCTTTTTCTCTTCCTTAGTTCAGTTTCCGGTAAGTGCTTACTTGTCTGTGCCTCTGCCTTGCTCAGACCGTCTCACCAATGGCTGGTCTCTTCCCGTGTCTCTACTCTATTTCCTCACAAATCAAGCGTATTTCTTGCTGCAGTACAGTATAGTATCGTGACACACTTTATTTCTTGCTGCCTCATCACCTCAGTCTCCATGGCTACTTGACTCCTCCCCCTCACTAGCCTTCAACTGTAAAACTCAACTGTTACTTCCTCCCTGCACATGCCCAGCTTCTCTCTCTTCTTTCCTGCTCATGGGCTCCACCTGACAGCACCTGCAGGTTCCCTTTACAGCAGCACTTTCACAAAAAGTAAATGCATCTGTAACCCTTGGTGTGTGTGTCTGTTGCAATGACACACACACAGGGTTACATTCACCCCCTTTTTTTCAAATTGTAGTCCCTACAATTTTTCTTTTAACCAAGTCACAGTGTCTACATATAATCCGAACTGTTCAGGAAGTGGGGAATGTTGAGTATTTTTCCATTTTGACTCGTGGTCTAGTTCTGTTTGTGTAGAGCACCTTTGCTCTCCCTTCTCTGACTTCTCAAACTCTTTGCCTTGAGCTACCTTGACGTTTGTAAGCTGAATGGTTTCCGATGAACACTGTGTCCGTTTAGAACGCTTGAGCCGTTGAGGTTGTAGCATCGGTTGCCAATACGATTCCACTTCCTTTCTTCGAGAAGTATCTGTTCTATGTTGTAATACTTCATCTCCTACTAAGAAGTCGTTAATCATTACTTGCTGACTAGGTCCTGGTATTTCTCTATTTATCCGACTACTTTCACAGTCTTCAGCCTTCTGATGGCCTAAATCTTCTGGTGCTCTACCCTGAGCATGAATAATAGGTTCATCTGGATTCTTACTTTTGTTTCCTTCATTAGTTCCAGCTTCCAGAAAACTTTCAGTATCACTTGTTGTTCTTCCTGGTTGAGGAACAGATGAATCTGGATCACACCTCTGTCTAAATTCTTCATATAAAGTAGGTTGTACAGGGTATTTTGCTCCTCCTTGTTTCTGGCTGTACAAGAAGCTCTTCAAGTGATAATCACCATAGTGTCCCTGAGGCTTATATGGTCTCCAACGTCTTGCATCCTTGCTACCTTGAACTGGAGTTCCACCAGGGCCAGTTAAATTAGCGGCTTCTGTACCTTTCCGTCCTTCCACAACGTCAAATTCAACCAAATCTCCATCTCTTAGACTGCAAAGATAATGCCTGGGGTTGTTCTTCTTCATGGCAGACCAGTGCACAAACACATCTTCTTTGGTGTCATTCCGATTTAAAAATCCGTATCCATTTCGCACATGAAACCATTTGACAATGCCTAGAACTTTGGTTGCGATGACCTTATTTTTTCTCTTTAGCTTATCTTCCTTCCATTTCTCTGAAGCCTTCATCTTTTGTCCTGCCATGCGGACCACCACTGCAGAATTCCTTGATTTTCTCTGAAAACCTCTTCCACAGTCTCTTGCAGTGTGATCACTATGGTGACAGATCCAACATCCTGATTCCTCCGTGTTTCTATATCTCCACCTTGAATTTTCTGTTCTGAGTTCAGTTTTCTCCATGTTTTGTTTCATTTTGGCTAACTCTTCACTTAGTTCTTTGAGTGTTGTTTTTATTTCTCTCAATTTCCCCTGAGTATTATTGGTTATGAATTCAACTGCTGAATTTGTATGAGTAATCATAGTGGTGTTTTGTTGCAGTGTTCCCAGCTGATTGGTTTCTTCCTCCTGACTGAGCTTGATAGCTAAGCTTTGAAGTGTCCGGAAATTCAAACTTGGAGAATATTCTACTTTCTGTTTTAAGGATCTTTTAATAAAGTTGCTCCTTAATCCCCATATAAACTGATCTCTCAGCCACACAGCAGAATCTGTGGTAGTTTGTCCTCTTTCCTTTTCCTCTTTTATCTGTAGTCCACTCATTATTTCTTGTAAGGCATTGGCGAACTGAGGAATATTTTCGTTATCCTTCTGAATTCTGTCAACAAATCTCTTTCTCCATAAATGCAGCTCTGTAGGATCTCCATATATGTCTTCCAATACCTCGATAATTTGTTTCAGCGATACTGGTGTGGGCAATTTAGCATTAATTACTGTTCGTTGAGCATCTCCCTCCAAAGTTATAACTGCTATTTCCATATGCAGCTCTATGGGCACTTTATAAGCCTGCACAGCACTCTCTATTCTTTCACTCCACTCTCTCAGGGCCATATTATAACCATTGAACCTTGGTAGGTATGCAGCTAACATCCCAATAGCAGTCATGGTCAACACTGATGTGTAGCTTGCTGACCATTCTCCTGCAGCCTGAGTAGCTGAAGCATCATTTCTGGTGGGTAGTGTAGGCTGAGACTCCATCTTCCAGTTTTAAGGCACTTAAGTAATATCCTGCCGACTACGCCAAATGTAACACCTCTATAATGCTTTAACTGTAAAGAAATCCTCCAGACACCAATCAAGTTCTTTTTAAGAAATATTTGTATTAAATGATATGGATAAAAAAAAAGTTTAGTGACAAAACATTCATAAACTTCTTATCTTCAGCCTGTTAGGATCAGGGCTAGTTCAGGAACCATATAAGTAATTCAGTTTATTAGCATTTACTTGCCAGAATTTTCCATACACAGCACTCTGCTATTTGTCACTTCTTCACTGCTGTCTTTTTAAAGTGGATCTGAATTCTTGCATAGGACAGAAGGGAAAGTAGAGAAATGTCTGGTGGTTACCTAGCAACATCCAGGATGAGACAAATATGTTGAATTGATAATTGTGAATGATCACTTAATGTATAAGAAGCACCGCTGTATTCTCTGTATTTTGTCTGCCAGCTGTTGTCACACAATCTCTTCAGACACTGCACTGCAGTCTTCACTCCTTTTCTGTAATCCTGTCACTTGTTGCTCTGTGTCACTCTTGTATGCATTGCTGTCCTGTTGTCTCTGTGTCACTGTAATGTCTCTGCTGTTTTCTGTTATCTCTCTCTGTTACAGGTACATTTTAATATCCTTGTCTTTCTTTCTTATTGCTTACTGTTTCTCTTCTGGCTTATCTCTCCAGTATTGCTGCTCTTTACTGGCCTGTAGCTGTGAGTGGTCTCTCTCCTCTCATGTAATGTCTGCAGCTCTTTTTCTCTTCCTTAGTTCAGTTTCCGGTAAGTGCTTACTTGTCTGTGCCTCTGCCTTGCTCAGACCGTCTCACCAATGGCTGGTCTCTTCCCGTGTCTCTACTCTATTTCCTCACAAATCAAGCGTATTTCTTGCTGCAGTACAGTATAGTATCGTGACACACTTTATTTCTTGCTGCCTCATCACCTCAGTCTCCATGGCTACTTGACTCCTCCCCCTCACTAGCCTTCAACTGTAAAACTCAACTGTTACTTCCTCCCTGCACATGCCCAGCTTCTCTCTCTTCTTTCCTGCTCATGGGCTCCACCTGACAGCACCTGCAGGTTCCCTTTACAGCAGCACTTTCACAAAAAGTAAATGCATCTGTAACCCTTGGTGTGTGTGTCTGTTGCAATGACACACACACAGGGTTACACCTGCATAATGTTATTTATGATCTTTACCACTCTTACTACAACTTTTTGTTAGCCTCATAGGAATTAGCCATTACGCTACTCCCTTTTTTTCCTCATTTTGTTTGGCTTATGCTCTTAGCCACATGTTGTAATTCTCATTTCTCACTGCTTCCCTGCAATATCTGCCCTTACCCTTATCTTCCTACCCCACCAATCCTCACAGCAAGTTTGTTCCTCCCACTACCATACTACCATCATAGTCGTTTAATTTACATCGTCACCTCACCAACCCATATACATGCTACATAATAACGCCTTACACAGTACTCTGATATGCTTTACATCTCTGTCATTTTTAGTGTGATACTCCGGTTGTTTATTGCCTGATGAAGCGGGATGATGCCCGTGGAGAGCGTTGCAGTTTTGTTTTAGGAGTATGTGAATAAATTATTGCTTCTTTAATCAACAGCACTTTGTCCTGTTTTTGGTGTAGCTGGTCCACCACCTCCACCTTAACAATTATAAACTTTTTAGTTGGTTTTATCCTTTTGGCGCCTCTGTACCACTCTATATCAAGCAGGGAGTTAGTAGCTAAATAAAGGCTTACTTCAGCATGTATATGGCATTCCAGTAATTTGGTGGAAAATGTGAGCAGTGACACAGGGAGGTAGTTGACTAGTTCAGTTGGATCTATAGATGGTTTTTTAAGTAGTGGTGTCCACAGCCTTTTTGAGTGAGGATAGAAAAATGGCAGTGGGGAGAGATAGGTTGAATAGCGATGTTAGTACAGGGATGAAGGATGAGGATAGCTGCGTAATGAGATGGAAGGGAATAGGATCCAAGGAACACATGGTAAGATTAGATTTGGAAATTAGAGAGGAGAGAGAATGTTCAGAGAGTGGCTAGAGAGCAGTCAAGAAGTGAGGTGTAGATGGAATTAGAGGGCTGTATGGAAAACCACTACGGATTTAGTCAATTTTATCAGTGAAGTATGTTGCAATTTCTTCAGCTGATAAGCATGAAGGAAGAGGAGGGGGCAAAGAATGTAGGTAAAATTGCTGAACAAGAGCTTTGGGCTATGGGATTGGGAGGATATGAGAGAAGAAAAATATGACTTTTGCAAAGGAGGGGGCATTTTTAAAGCTGTTTAAAGAGAATCTGTACTCTGAAATTCTTACAATAAAAAGCATACCATTCTATTCATTATGTGCTCCTGGTCCCCTCTGTGCTGTTTCTGCCATTCTCTGCTGCAAACCTGGCTTGTAATTGCCAGTTTTAGGCAGTGTTTACAAACAAACTAACCAGCTTCTAATAGGCTCAGCTAAGCAGAGTGTGTTAGTCACACAGAGCCTGCAGGGGGTGTGTACAGCTTCTAGCTAATCACAAGCAGCCCTGCACATTCCAGTCTGACTGCCTCAGCCTGACTGTGCCGACTATAGAGAGAAGATTAGATCATATAACAGAGATAACACAGCTACTGTGCAATTAGGAAAAGCTGCAGTAAGCCAGACCACATTAGAAAAGGCATAGGAACTTATAGCATAGAAGAAATAAAGATAAACAATTTGTTACAGAGTCTCTTTAAGGCTTTTTTTTTGTATGAAATGAAGTCCTCATTTGTGTTGGTCTTTCTCCAACGCCATTCAGCTGCTCTAGAGCACCTTTTCAACTGTTAAGTAGCTTTGGTCAGCCAGGGTTGGCGAATAACAAGATGCGGGCGGACATTGGTAAGAGGTGTAGCTGCATCCATGACTTGTGTGATTGAGCTGTGGTAGTGTATAGCTGCTGAGTCTGGGGCAGAGAAAGATGATGTGAGGAGAGGTGCCAGGGCATCAGAGATAGATTGCACATCTAGTTTGCAGTAGTGTCTGCGTATATGAGAGTGTGTCTGAGCCAGAGTAGTAGGAAAAGAGGAGAGTGAAAAATGTAGTACGTTATGACGAGAACGGGAGTGGAGCATTAGTAAAATCAGTGATGGAACAGAGGCTAGAGAATGAGCTCGAGGGTATGGCCATCAGTGTAAGTTGGTGCAGTGGACCACTAAGACAAGCCATAGGTGGCATAATGACTACACTCGGCAAGCTGAATGTTTGGTTCAGGAGTAGCTCTCCCTACTGAGGCACAAACCTCAGCATGTCAGTCAGTCATTTAAAAAAAAAAGTGCAATGACACCTTTCATAATATTTCAGTGTAGTTCTGCTTTAATTATCCCAAATAAAATCTGGGTTTTGCCATTTTCTGGGTTTCTGGCATATCTAACCACAGAACTATTTCAAGGTGTTATGTGTTTTAAGCCATTGGACCTCTGTGGTCTCTACTAAGCGCTCTGCAGTTGCAGAGAAAATTCAGACAACTAGAATGTAAAACACTCACTCTTGGGAGGAACACAGATGGGGCACTTTCTGGTTGTATTAGTGTCCTAGGTAAGTTAGATACCTGAAATATATAAATATAATACATTAAAGTGCGCACAAAAACACACACGCCATTCTACTAAGGCACAGCAATTTTACAAGAACTTTAGTTTTTGCGCTTAACGAAATTCTCTATAGTTTCCTTTTACTGTTGTAAATTCTGATAAAGCTGTTACAATAATCTTGGCTTCAGGAAGCATATTAGTCATGTGACTTAGTACAATAACTTTGTTACAGTTTTGCAGGCACTACTTACAAACTTAGACTTTATATAGAAATTTTATTGCTCATAGTCCCATAATAAGTTTTCAGCATATGTTTTTGAAATGTGCTAAACAGTTCTATGTGCTAAATATTGTCCTAGGAATTGGAAACTTAATAAAGAACTAATCTAAAACTGACAAATTTAGCAAGTAAATGTTCTTGGCCATGAAGAAGGTGAAGGCAACTTTCTGATTAACACTGGCAGTGGCAGTAGTTAGCTTCTTCTATAACTTTTTTTGATTGTCACTTAAGTTTATGAGAAATAATAAAAATTACATCTTTATTTTATTAGGTTACGGCAGTCTTTCTAGGATTATCATTACAAGAGTGGTATGTATGTGCTTCAGCTTACTGTTTTTATTTTTTATTGCTTTTCTTTGGATTCAAAAAGAGTTTTTATGCAAACTGAATATAATGAAACCACTTTTTTAAAAAAGCAACTGTATAAGTAGGACATTGGCCACACCTATTTAAGAAGGGGGGACTGGTGGGGGACCCAGCTGTTAAAGAAAGTTGTTATCTGGGGTTGTAATGATTGCTGCATTTTGTTACCTTGTGGTGTAACGATTGCTGGACTTGTTACACGGAAATGTAAGGATTGCTGCAATGATCCAGGGTTGAAATGATTGCTGCATTTTTTTTATCTAGCGGGTGAAAGGATTGATGTTATTTTGGAGTAATGAATGCAGAACAGTAGGCTAATATATGTTAAGCCTGCTGTTTTAGTTTCTAAAGGTGGCAATCCTTTTTTTCATACCAGCCCAATATGGCAAAAAAAATCAGTTAATCCTTGATTGGTAATCGATTGGGGAGTAGAAATCTGTTTGTACTTGCTCACTTTGTATAGAATTGCTTGCTACAGAGCTTGTTGCTCATCCCAATGACCAGTTGATTAAAATTTTTGCCATGCCTCATCAACAAACTAGAATCCAGGAAAAGCTTATCAATTGGCCTTCTTTGATCAATGGATCAGTAATAGATTTGATTTAAGTGGTCAAAATTTCAGGAAATTTAGAAAAAATATCAACAAGTGGGTATGCCCAGTGTACCAGTACAAGTATTGAGAAGGATTTTCAAACCACAACACCATAAAAGTTTAACTTCCAGGATTTTGTGGTGTGAAGACTATGCAATTGGTATAGGGCTGGTGCTTCCATTGGCACCCCCCATAAGGTAATGGTGGTCCCACAGGCCCCGATATGTGAACTTTCGTGTCCAATCGACAGGAATCGGACAATTATTTCCGATCTGTTTCTGATCGATATTGCAAAGTTGTCATCGGAAAATCCATTCTTTTATCGATCAGAAGCAGTTTGGACATATACACATGGTACACGTTGCATCATGTGTTCCCAGCATTACTGTAGAGTGCACTCAGTGTTCTTACGTGACTGGCCAGCACACTCCCCCTTTCTTTATTCAGCATCCTCCAACGCCATGGAATTTCTGTCCCATGACCCACTGTCATGTTATGTACATACCTGTGGAGGATGATAAATGGAGGAAGGGCAACGATGAACATCTAGTGTTGCTATTTTGAAGGGGTAGCATCCGCCACCTGGTGCTGCTTTGTGAGAATGGGGGAGTGGAAGAAAGGATAAAGGCAACCTGAGGGGAAATCGGGATTAGAACAAAGGCCACCAAATGCTGCTGTCTGGGGTGACCTGATACCACTATATGGGGGGGGGGGGAGATCATGTTCAATTTTTCCCAGATTCCCATCCTATCTGCTACCGGCCCCGTAGTCAATTTGTGTGCATGAACTATTCATTTTTAATATATTTATGCAATTGTAGAAATTAAGCCGGCACTATCCAAAATAGACTTTATGCACTTTTATTGAAGCAACATTACAAGTGAATGCGACGTTTCGAGGTAATATACCTCTTTCTCAAGCTAGTGCTGTATGTCAAATGCAATAAACAACTAATCACACACATTTATATAGTCTATATGGTAAAGCATGCAGCCAATCATAATCATTATTCATTTCACACCAATCACAATAGTCCTTATAATGGCGGACCTGATGGGGAACTTAATGTCAGCATGCTCATAGGTACATTCAAAAGTGGAGCCCTCCAACTCCCATACACCCACCTTGGCCAGCCACCACAGCCCCATATGTCAGCTTCTCACCGCCATTCACCTGCTCCAGACGCCCACGGCGGACCTGACAGGGAAATGGCGTGATGACGTGTATGCGGCTGCGTGCACGTGCAGTCGCATCAAATCAGGCTGACTATCAGTGATGAAGGTGGCAGAACACGCCCGCCACCGCTCGTTACAAGTTGGAAAGGAGGGCCTCTGGCGCTGACCAATGGGAGGCTACCAGGAAGTAAACATAGCGGCAAGCGACCAATAGGTCGCAATTGTTGCAGTGCGCATAATACGTACAATTGAATCTGTCATACCATACATAGTAAATCAAATGCAAAGACTCTGCGGCACAATGTGACCATACATAAGTAAATAGCATACTTAGGGACTGGGAGACAACCAGCGTATGGGGTACGGTATGTCATAAGAGGGAAAGTAGCGCAGTTACATTAAGCTGGGTACAATGGAGTCACAGAAGACAAATCAAAACGACATCAAATAAAAGATATTAAATCTAACTCTATATTAAGTCCCCGTGGCTCCATTGTATCCAGCTTTTTTAATCCAGAACGCCTCCCTCCACAAACAGTTTTTTTTTTTTACACGATCACCACCCCTTTTTGGGGGCATCACTTGTTCAATCACCATAAATCTCAATTGGCTCACATTATGCTTTGTCGTTTGTCAAGAGGCAGCGCTCAAAAGTGCGTATCACCCATTAATATATATCACCAAGACAATATTTTTCACTCTTACTGCAGATACAGACACAGTTCCTAGGTATAAAAACACCTTAACATATAAATGTCCATACAGAGCCAATAGCAAGTGTTAGCTAAAAGTCCATGTACACATGCCCTAAAATTTAAAACTGGACTAAACAGCTAGTTTATTTTCCATAAGTAAACACAGCGTAATGGAATGTGGATTCTTCAAGTTGTGGACCCTCCACCAACACCCTTTGTGGTCCACTCACCGCTGTATTAGACCAACCAATGGTCTATATGCACATTGGGACCGTTCCCGGGTCGTCCCCCACCTCTCGATCAAGTGTAGTGGATCTCTGTTTCAACCAAACCTCTTCATATATAGTGCGGCCTTCTTGCTAAAACTCAGTGAAGAAAACTCCACATAGCGTAATACTGCTAAAACTTATTTATTCAATAAAAAGCAATTGCACTCACATGTTGTAGAATAAAAACAGCGCATAGAGTAATTTATAGACGGGCTCTCCCCCGTTCAGGTGGCCAGGCTGGCAGGCTCCTCTCAGTGGGTTCCCCTCTAATTCCGCCGCGCGCTCGGAAGAACAGACGCCACTCGTGCCTCCTCGCCGCCGCTCACCCTGTTGCTGTATGTTCCAGCTTCCGCATCAGACTCCGCCCTATCGATTTCGTCACCAAGTGACTCATCAGGGGCATGGAGTCTGATGCGTCCCACGAACTTTTAAGCTGATCAAGCGCTACCCGCGCATGCTCCCTACATATCCTAGAAAGCCTGCCAATCTGCCGCCATCTAGAGAATAAAACTGGTACTACGCTCCAAATATTAAAATAATCTGAACTCACATATTAACTCTTACGTGAACACGATACTAATTCCTTATTACTTTACAATTCCCACCCCTAAATCTCTGAGTGCACACCCCTACCCCTAACAGACCATTCTCAAGCTAGCTGGAAACAAACATGTCACTACCCCAACCTGGGTGATTCCATATGTTAAAGCTCATGTGTGTTCATGCGTTCCTGCCCCCATCCCATACCTACTTTTAGTGAACCCCTTACCCTACTACATCCCACCACCCCCCTTAGATCCTGGATTCCATTACCCCCCATCACCCCTTATCATGTATTGGGGATCATAGGGCATGAACACACACTCATTTACACGCCACAAAAGATATCATTCCAACACATTTTGAAACTGCAACATGTCATAGTTCTACACATATGTACCCCCCCCCCCATACCACCATGAATACATCCACTGGATACCCTTCGATTCCCCCTTCCTCACACCCCTTTGGATGTTAATCATTCCACCCCATCTGGGCGATAGGCCATCAGCTGGACCAGGGTGCATGCGCACACATCACACCCCTAGTCCCCCAGAAAGCATACCAGATCAATATCTATATTAAGGCCATCCGGTCTGAGTGTACCCATCCGGTGGATCCACCTAGTTTCCTCCTGTGAAACCCTTTTGAGTTTATTACACCCCCTCCAATTCGGGATGATTTTCTGTAACGCACAGAAGGACAGCTCTTTGGGGTTACAATTGTGATGACTACAGAAATGGGCTGAGACTCCATGGTTGGGGTATCCCTTCACAATGTTGCGGATATGCTCCCCCATCCTTTCCTTTAAGGTACGTGTAGTTCTCCCAATGTACTGCCATCCACATTTACACCAGGCAAGGTATACAACAAACCTATCATTACAGGTAATGAATTCCTGAATTTTAAAGGTCTTACCGTTGCTAAAGGATGTCACCCTATTAGTTTTTATGCCTAAGGCTTCCCTGCAGGCTTTACAGCCCCTGCACGGAAAAAAACCCGCTGTTTGCCACCCCTGCATGCGTGGTACCTTCTTGGGCTCCACACAGCTTGGTGCAAGAATTTGTTTTAGATTTTGGGCTTTTCTAAAAATAAATTTGGGTTGGGTTGGGATAATACTCCTTAATGTCAGATCCGTTTCTAGGATGCCCCAATGCTGTTTAATAATATTCTGGAGCTGTTTATATTGAGTATTAAACCCTGTAATGAAAGCCAAATCATACTCACCCTTGGTCTCTTCCACTCCCTTATCCCTTAGTAGTGTTTTCCTATCCAAGTTTCCCACCCTTTCAATTTCTCTATCTAGATCTTCTTCAAAGTATCCCTTTTCCATAAATCTGTTTTTCAGGAGTTCCGCCTGCCTATAGTAGTCATGTGTGTTTGTACAATTTCGTTTCATCCTTAAAAATGTATGCTTTGCCTGGACAAAGTGGTATGCAACAGCCTGATCAATCAACCGTTCCCGAATTGCATGTACGTATATACGAATGAATTGTTTTAAAAACACGCCATACAGTGGTTTCACTATATGGATGATATTTTTTGCGTGTGGGTGGGGCCACATTCAACCCTCCAATTGTTCATTGAGGAATTAATGGTTCAGTGCAGAGACATTAAACTTACCTTACACCATTCTATCGAACAGGTTAGTTTTCTTGATACCCTCGTTAGCAGACGGGAAATCTGTTGGTCACCGACCTCTAAGTCAAGCCCACGAATGTGAACTCCCTTCTCCATTACGGGAGTTTTCATCCGGGGCTACAATGAGGTCGGTTCCGATTAGCCAGTTTTAGAGAGTACACAATATAGTGGAGGATGAGAATACATGGGGACAGAGGTTGGAGGAGATGCACGAGAAATTCAGGATGAGAGGTTCCCCTCTGAGGTTATCCAGAGGGCTTGTACAAGGTTGGGCAGTCAGAACGAGGGGCAGAGGTCAAGAAGACAGATACATAATCGGATCCAGTTTGTAACGAAGTATAAGGGCTGGTTCAGACGGACGTCTGCGTGGCATCGCGTTTGGGGGCGTTGCGGCGGCTGCGCGGTCAGGCTTTCAGTAGCCTTCGCGTCGGGAAAATCGGGACTCGAATGCCGCGATCGTGTAAACACGCGCAAAAGCTCGGTTTAAACGATCCCATTCACTTGAATGGGAGCGTTTACCGCGACGTTCCGAACGCTTGCGGTAAACGCTCCGCAAGCGTCCGTCTGAACCAGCCCTAACACACAGTGACCATATCTCAAAAATTATCAAACGTCATTGGTATTTACTATCAGACAGCTTCCCAGAGATATAGCAATTTAAACCCCCCCCCCCCCTTAATTTCGTGCAAAAAGGCACCCGCTATGTTTACTTCCTGGTTGCCGCCTATTGGTCAGCGGCAGAGGCCCTCCTCTCCAACTTGTGACAAGCAGCAGCGGGCGTGTTCTGCCACCTTCATCACTGATAGTCAGCCTGATGTGTTGCGACTGTGCGTGCGCACAGCCGCGTACACGTCATCACGCCAGTTCCCTGTCAGGTTCGCCGTGGGCAGCCGGAGCAGGTGAATGGCGGTAAGAGGCTGACCTATGGGGCCGTGGCGGCTGGCCAAGGTGGGTGTATGGGAGTGGGAGGGCTCCACTTTTGAATGTGCCTATGAGCATGCTGACATTAAGTTCCCCATCAGGTCCGCCGTTATAAGGACTATTGTGATTGGTGTGAAATGAATAATGATTATGATAGGCTGCATGCTTTACCATATAGACTATCTAAATGTAATATAAATGTAACTATATAATTAGTTGTTTATTGCATTTGACATACAGCACTAGCTTGAGAAAGAGGTACCGTATTTTTCGGACCATAAGACGCTCCGGACCATAAGACGCACCAGGTTTAGAGGACAAAAATCAGGGAAAAAAATATACTAACCCTGGTGCATCCATGGTGCAGGGGCATCTTGTGGATCTTCTCCCCTTAATCTTCCCCCCAATTATTTCCCTCTTGAGTCCTTCTTTGACCATCCTGTGTCCTCCTCTCTCCATTTGTCCTCCTCTGTCTCCTCTGTTCCCATGTCTTTTCTGTTCCCTTGTATCTCTCTTGTCCCCCGGTGTTCTCCTACCCCCCTCCCCATCTTTGATGTCCCCGGTGTCCTCCTTTTCTCTCCCCTGTGTCTCTGATGTCACCCCCCCATCTTCCCTGGTGTCATCCCCCTCCCCCATGTCCCCTGGTGTACTCCCCCCCCCCCCATCTCTGATGTCCCCTGGTGTCCTTTTCCTTCTCCCCATCTCTGACATGCTCCTGTGATCTGCTGCTTTCCCCCTTCCCCTTGGCTCTGATGTCCCCTGGTGTCCACTTTTCCCCCAGTGGCTCTGATATCCCTCTTTCCCTTCTCCCTTGTGTATCTGATGTGCCCCGTGTCATCCTGTCCCCATCTCTGATGTCCCGATGTCCAACTTTCCTCCCTTCCCCATGTCTCTGATGCCCCCCTTTCCCTTCTCCCCCATATCTCTGATGTGCCTGTCATCCTTGACCCCCTCCGCCCTCTGATGTCCTGGTTTCCTTCTTTCCTCCCTCCCCCATGTCTCTGATGTCCTCCTTATCCCGCTCCCATCTCTAATGTGCCCCCCTGTGGCTTAATTTGCTTCCTCTGTCCCCCTTAAGGTGAGATCGTTACCATCAGCAAAGAACGGTGTGGAAGATCCTCAGTGCGGACGAGCAGGGATTCAGTCCTCGTTCATTCATGGATCCAGCTTCAAAGTACTTCCTTCAGGTTGCAGGCACCATGCGGCCAATCAGGAGAGGCGCTGCACGGACAACATCCAATCACTGCTGCCGCTGTTCTAACAGGACGTGATGGTCCCGCGGGCGGGACAAGGCTCTGTCATTGAGCCAATCGAGTGCAGTGATTGGCTCAATGACAGAGCCTTGTCCCGCCCGCGGGACCATCGTGTCCTGTTAGAACAGCGGCAGCAGTGATTGGATGTTGTCCGTGCAGCGCCTCTCCTGATTGGCCGCATGGTGCCTGCAACCTGAAGGCGCACTTTGAAGCTGGAGCTGCGAATGAAGGAGGACCGAATCCCTGCTCGTCCGCACTCAACACCGATCACGCTGATGGTAATTATTTCACTTGCAGGGGGACAGAGGCAGCACATTAAGCCACAGGGGGCACCGATACACGGGGTGGGGGAGGACATCTGGAAACACGGGACATCAGAGATGGGGAGGGAGCTGAGGAAGACAAAGGCACATTAGAGCCCCTGGGGTTGCAAAGGAGGACACCGGGACATCGGAGACAGTTGGAGGGGGGAAAGGAGACAAAGGGGCACATCAGAGACAAAGGATGGCAGCCTCCACAGGACACCTTCGGACTATAAGACGCACTGACTTTTCACCCACGCTTTTGAGGGAGAAAAAGTGCGTCTTATAGTCCGAAAAATACGGTATATTACCTCAAAACGTCTCATTCACTTGTTGTAATGTTGCTTCAATAAAAGAGTATAAAGTCTATTTTTGATAGTGCCGGCTTAATTTCTACAATTGCTGATCGGTCTGCAGTGCTGCTGGACCTAGCCTAGGCACATCCCCTACTGTCAACAAGAGGAGTGCATCACACTACTGCTTTTTATATATTTATGCATAAACCCTCACTAGGCAGTTCCTTGGAAACACTGTTAAAGTGAACCTTCAGCAAAAAAAAAAAAATAGTTTTACTCACCTGGGGCGTCCAATAGCCCTCTGCAGCTGTCCGGTGCCCTCGCCATGTCCCTCCGATCCTCCTGTCCCCCGCCGGCAGCCACTTCCGGTTTCGCCGTCAGGAGCCGACAGGCTGGGAACGCAAGTGATTCTTCGCCTTCCCAGCCACAATATCGCCCTCTATGCTGCTATAGCATATAGCACATAGCATATAACCGCATACGGCGAAACCGGAAGTGGCTGCTGGCGGGGACAGGAGGATCGGAGGGACACGGCAAGGGTACCGGACAGCTGCAGGGGGCTATTGGAAGCCCCAGGTAAGTAAGTCCATTTTTTTTTTTTTTTTACTTTAGGATCACTTTAATGCTTGGTAGGTCCTACATCAAAATGGTCTAATTTCTTCATGACATGAATTCCACAAGATGCTGGTGTTGTAGGCCTCTCTTTGACGAGAATCTGTACTCTAAAATTCTTACAATAAAAAGCATACCATTCTATTTATTATGTTCTCCTGGGCCCCTCTTTGCTGTTTCTGCCACTCCCTGCTGCAATCCTGGCTTGTAATTTCCAGTTTTAGGCAGTGTTTACAAACAAAAAACATGGCTGCTAACCAGCATGTGATAGGCTGAGAGAAGCTCAGACTGAGAGAAGCTCAGTCTGTGACTCATACAGAGCCTGGAGGGGGCATGAAGAGGGTGTGTATAACTTCTACCTATCACAGCAGAGCAGCACATTCCTGCCTGAGCCAACAAAGCTGACAAAGGAAAGAAGATTAGATTTTATAACCAAGATAATACAGCCACTGTGCAACTAGGAAAGGCTGCAGTAAGACAGACCACATTAGAACAGGTATAGAAACTTATAGGATAGAAGAAATAAGGCAGAACATTTTGTTACACAGTCTCTTTAAGATTCTAGTTTTCGTCTAGTCATGTTTGTCAGCTGCATAGTCATTTTATAATTTTTCATTCTACCAAAATTCTAGCCATCACCAGCCTGGACTGTTGACACAAGGTACAGTGGGTTTAATTTGCATTAATGTTGACACCAGTTAACCTATTGCGGACCGCCGCAGTATAAATCTACGGCGGGCAGGGGGCGCTGCGGTTCTGACCGTACATAATCTCTACGTCCCATTGACCGTGCGCCCCCTCCGGTCCCCGCCGCTGTCCGTGCTCGATCTGCGACGAAATCAGCTGCCCTGGCGCCTCTATGACGGCAGAGCACTGTGAGCCGGGCAGGAGCCGTTTTTATTTTCTCCTGGCCCTTTCATTCATGTAAGCCATTCCCATTGGCTTACATGGAGTGACAGGGTCAGGAGCCAATGAAAGCGGCTCCTGACCGGCGCACAGCGCTCTGCCGTCATACAGACGGCAGAGAGAGCAGCCTGCGGCGGGGACAGAGCGGCGTGACCGTCGGGAGCGACGGATTTTAGTGGCGATTCGTCGGGAAGCGGCGTGCTTTACTGGACCAGCACCCTCTGGTCCTTAAGGGGGCAGAGGGTGCTGGTCCCGAAGTGGTTAATATAGCCTTTTTGTCAGGTCTAACCATTCTTCTTTGATTAGATAACTGCAAAAGTAGGAAAGTGTACAGATGTTCCTAATAAAGCACTCAGTGAGTTTACATACCCAATAAATAGACAGACCAAGAGACAGAGGCAGAAGTCATGTGAAAATGTTTTAGTACTGTTTAGAACTTTTTAATAAAATCTATAAACAAAATAAAATCTAACAAACAATGCAATAAACATGCACTTTTCTTTTTGGATAATTTTTTTATTCTAGATTGCTCTTAATTTACATAATGTACTATATAAGATTTTTACTGTAGATTCTTTTTCTGAAAGTTCATCCTCAGATCTCAGATTTAGCATGGCTTTGTGCGATCAAGAAAAAATCTTTCGGCAAAAAAGAAAACAGACAGTCATCGATGGAATTAAGAAGCTTTTAGGACCTGAAAAAAGCAAAGACTTGTATTCCACTTCAAGAGATGTATGTTCTCTTTACTGGAAAGTAGATGACATATTACTTTTTTTATGTTAAAGCCCTACTACTGCCTCATATTTTTTTGCACATAATAGCAATGCACAACATTTTACACAGTGCATTTATGTGCTTGTTGTAATGGATATATTGAAAACAGGCTGCATCCAGTTGCTCTTCTTTGCCAGGAAGGTGAAAGTCCCCCCCCCCCCCCCCCCCCCAGAAAAGACGAAATCACTTGTTCCAGTTCACCTTTTTCCCATTGCACTGAGCAGGTTGTGCAACACATTCAGATCCTGCATAGCTAGTATTTGCCATATGAGCAGGTCTGTATCGTTTAGCAAGGTACATTAGGCAGCGGCCCCAAGCGGGATGGGGGGAGGAGGGGGGAGGAGGGTGTCGTGGCTCCTAACTGCTTTTTTTTTTTTTTTTTTTTTTTTTACATCCTGGGTTGAGGGCAAGGGAGAGATAGCGTCTGGGGGGGATGGTGGTACCGAGGGGCTGTAGGCCACAGGCAGCAGCGCAGTGGTGGGCTGAGAAGGGCAGGGAATGAAGAGATACTTACGTTTCCGGGTCCATGCACTGCATACTTCCTGTTTGTGTTCCAGGTGGAACGCAGGAACTTGAAGTAAAAACAAGGCGCGTGAATCCCAGCAGAGTGAGGATCTTCATTTCCTGCTCTGTTCAGCCCACCACTGCGCCGCTGCAGCCCCACTACCCGCCCATCTGGCTACCTGTACTGGGGCACCTACCTATGCCTGGCTATCTATACTGGGACATCTACCTATACCTAGCTACTGATACTGGGACATCTACCTATACCTAGCTACCTATACTGGAACACCTAGCTATGCCTAGCTACCTATACTGGGGGCACCTACGCCTGGCTACCTATACTGGGTACACCTAAGCTTGGATACCTATACTGGAGCCCCTATACTTAGCTACTTATACTAAGGTACTTATGCCTGGCTACCTAGGCTAGGAAGAACAGTGTTGGCACAAGGGGACAAAAGAGGCACATTGTGTGTATTTTGGGGCAAAAACAACAGAAGTGGAGGAGCACCCATGCAAAAGGATATGGGGTGTGCCATAGCTTTAAGACCACTGTACCAATGTTTCAAAGATGCAGATCCAAGCGAAGCAGGCACCACCTTCAGTAAATTAGTAGCTCTTTATTGAAAAAGTCATAATAAATAACAAGTCATCGATAAAAATGGCTTTAGCGACTGACGGCCCGCTGTTTCAAGCTCAGTAGCTCTTTTTCAAAGCCAGAAGCCATATAAACAAACAGAGGAACAGCTCCTCCTTAAATAGGAACTATACAAGTGATTAGCCAATCAATTTAAAATCTGGCTGGCCAATGAGAGCACTCAGGAGGGCTGTGGACCTGATGGGGAACTGAAAAGAGTGACATCACCAAAAACACACCTCCCAGTCTAGCGCATGCGTATACAGCCGTCCGCATGCGGAAAAACGTACGCATTATACGCGGAAAATCATCTCGACGGCAAAATCATGCATACGTATAAGAAGGTCCGCATGCGTAAAACCGTACGCGTCTAACGCTAAAAATTCCACTAACATGCGTCAATATAGCTGCAAAAAAGATTGTAAGTGAAATTTAAAGATATAACAGCGGTATACAAAAGTGCCTGGGGACCACCAAAAACGTCACCACAAAACATGAAACGGTCACCACAGCCAAGTGTGACAATATGCAATGACAACAAATGGGTGTCCCCAGAGCAAACAACAACCGCCTATACTTACAAAGAAGCAAAATACCACACATCGCTATGCGTTCAGCAAGACACATGGGAGTTTTCCTAAAAAAGAAAAAAATTCTTTAGAAACAACGCTAGAAAAAGTGAGAGGAACACAGCTGTCCCAAGATTATCACATAGGCCAACCAGTAAGAAAAACAGCAAGCAGAGAAACAATCACAAAAGACAACTCCTATACAGAAACTGAGATCATATTCTCGATTTAGCCCACCCAACCCCATCTGTACGCTCACCGATCAGCCCTATGCCTTTTGTCCATGATGCTGAGTTTTGCTCCATATGGGAGCGAATTTGGAATAAAGCATCTTTCGATGCAATGGTGCACACAGTAGCCCGTATCCAGCAGGAATTGCCCGTCATAGACGGAAAGATCAACAGTGCTGGAGACCAATTGAAAGCAACTATGCCTGCTGGCGAATACCAATCATACGCTGATGTTCTAAACAACAAAATGGAGCAGTATAGAAAATCAGCAGTGGAGATCAAACGGTCTAAATACCATAGGGATACTTCTGACCATAAAACGGGATATGTTTATATCTGGCAGCGACCCTCCATTCCGACTGGCAATCGTAAATACTCCAGACCGCAACGCCCTAAGGGAAAGAGAGGAGCTAATCAGACTGGCTCAGAACCTAATAATTCATCTTCAAGTGATTTTTTTTTGCCCTCGTCGAGGGAACACTCACCAACAATAAGAGGAGACACCGCCGGAGAGGCGGCACAGGGTTCAAACGCAAACAGTCACAAAGGCTCCATGACACTACATGCAAGGAAAGATCAGAGAAATCGAACCTAGTGGTTAATATATTTGGGTACCCTTTATCTGATGCTGAGGTACATGTTCTCAACTTTGGCCTCTCGTTTAGCCCCACAAATTTGCCTAATTTTTTTCAGATAGATCAGGAACTTTTTCGTTTTTTTCGTAACATTAAACTTAAATATGTTTTTGATACTTTTCCAGTGGAACGAAAGTCTGGACAGGATGTCGTGACCCCTAAGGAGGATCTGTTATCTCTTGCCGGCACGGGTTTGCGAAACAAAAGTAATTTTTCTCCCCCCAGTCACCCGGTGATTGACTCATATATCGAGAGAGTGAAGGAAGATATGAAAGCCATTGAACTGGACTTTTGTACTACTAGATTTGATTATAATCTAACAAAGGAAGAGCATGCCACCCTTATTCAACTGAGCAGGACGACTGAAATCACCATCCGCCCTGCCGATAAGGGGGATGCAGTGGTGATTTTAGATAGTCAATATTATGTTCAGGAGATTCTGGAACAATTGGCACAGGCTGATGTGTACTCTAAGGTCGATGTTGATCCACTTAGAAGAATACAGTTACGCATTAACCTCCTTGCTGGTCTAAAAAATCCGGCAAGGAGGCAGCGCCGCACTTTTTATTTATTTATTTTTTTAAATCATGTAGCGAGCCCAGGGCTCGCTACATAAAAGCCGCTGAGCGGCGGCATCCCCCCACCCTGCAGGAAAACCCGTTGAGAACGGGATTTCCTGCAGGGCTTCCCCGGTCGCCATGGCGACGGGGCGGGATGACGTCATGGACATCGGTACGTCACAGGGAATCCCGAACCGCCCCTCAGCGCTGCCTGGCATTGATTGGCCAGGCTGCGCAGGGGTCTGGGGCGGGGGGGGGGGTGGCTCGGCGCGGTGGGTAGCGGCGAATCGGCGGAGAGCAGCGGCGATCGCGTATTACACGCAGCTAGCAAAGTGCTAGCTGCGTGTAGGAAAAAAAAATTATGCAAATCGGCTCAGCGGGGCCTGAGAAATCCTCATGCGCAGGTTACCCCGAGCTGAGCTCGGGATAACCGGCAAGGAGGTTAAGGAGGTGTTAGATCAGGCAAAAGCTGATGCAATTATTGATGATGCCCTGTACAATTTTTTACAACAAGAGGCTCCCTGTATTCCATCTTTTTATACATTACCTAAGATCCACAAGGACCCACGCCGGCCACCTGGGCGACCTATTGTGGCCGGCATGGGTTCGATATTTGTGCCTTTGGCACAAAATGTGGATCGAATTCTGCAACCACTGGTGACCTCTCTGGAGTCCTACATTCGGGACACAGGGATGTTTCTAGACAAATTTAAGATCTTTTGGTCATGTTGAGGAGGGTACCCTTTTAGTAACCTTGGACGTCGAGAGCCTCTACACCTCCATCCCACATGATGGGGGTGTAGAGGCGATCGAGTGGTACCTCATGCAGTATTCCAACATGTCCTGTACACAGAGGAAATTTGTCATTGATTTATTGAATATCATCTTGCGATGTAATTGTTTTTCTTTTCAGGTTTCCTACTATATGCAATTGAGAGGTACAGCGATGGGGTCGAATGTGGCCCTGTCCTATGCTGGACTTTTTATGGGGCAATACGAAGAAAGTTTTGTTTATACCCACCCCCTTTTTCATCAACATGCCAAATGTTTTTTTTCCGTTATATTGATGATATTTTTTGTTTGTGGGCGGGGCCACATTCGACCCTGACGGAATTTGTATCCTCTTTGGCTGCTAGTTGTCCGGCAATTAGATTGACTGTAAATAGCAGTTTTGATGAAGCAGTGTTTTTGGACACAAGGGTGATTGTGCAGTCGGGTAGACTGACCACCACCCTTTATACTAAAAAATATATAATTCCAGAGAGTCCTACATGTGCATATAACAATCTTTATTGGTACAAAAGGATGGATCAATCCACAGCTGGGTAAACTCCATTAAAACACATTAAAACCACATAAGAACAGGAGGGAGCGCTCCCTTACAATGTTCCACTGGTCACCATGCAGTCAATGCACAACACCATCGCCCAGCCTCAGCTTATGCATATGGTGTCTGCCACCGTCCTGGTCTGACCATGTGTGGACCCGCCACCGACGCACACCTCAGAGGCCTCAAAAAGCAGCTGCAACAAAACCGTAGGTACTCAAAATGATGTAGTTATCAGCAGTTGATGAACACTTTGTTCATCGCCCAGCCTCAGCTTATGCATATGGTGTCTGCCACCGTCCTGGTCTGACCATGTGTGGACCCGCCACCGACGCACACCTCAGAGGCCTCAAAAAGCAGCTGCAACAAAACCGTAGGTACTCAAAATGATGTAGTTATCAGCAGTTGATGAACACTTTGTGCATAGTTACTAGTGGGCATATTCCGTGTATAGGACCTGTGTGCAGGGGTGATACCAAACTGTCTCTCAATTCCGGATAAATACGGATTCCGTGTATCAACAACTCTAACAATCTAGGTCTACGATGTTGAAGTATTGCTCAATATAGTAACCAGTGCATTGCGTTGGGGCTGTAGCTGGGAGATAGATTTAGCGTATATGGCTGACGCCAAGCTGTCATGCATTTACTCACTGCTCCCATTTGTATTGAGACCTTCAGTTCCAGGGAAGGAGCCTCCCGCTCCAAGGTTCGGCTGACGTATCCCAGCTTTCAACAGTGCTCAAGCTTGGTACAGCGAGCTTCTGCCATCACCATCTCGGCTGTGCTGGCGTCCAGACTTTGTCCTTACTGGTCCGCGGGGCTCCCTCGGTAACCTGCTGCTCTTGCGCATGCGTTCGTGTCTCCAGCCGGCTTGGGGTCACGTGAGCGCTCACTCCTGTTCCTCCCTCCTGCTGACGCGTTTCGCCCCTCCCACCGGGGCTTTCTCAAAGCAGTAGAGGGTTGTGGGATAGTGCAGTGACGGCCTTCTTATCTTAACAAATGGCTGGGCGGGCCGAGCATCAGTCCACCTCCTCATGCATAAAACATTTTTTCATATTGATCAGATACTCCCCCTTGTGGATTTAAATGGATACACGTTCCTTTTTCTGAGTCAATCTATATCATTTCTTCTTCCAATCTTTTTCCAATCTTTGCAGTAAAGCCCTTGAATCATGGTTGTATCACTTTCTCATTTTCTATCATATCTCAATAAACAGTCATAACAAACTGGTTCAAACTCAGTTTCGTTATTTCTGTCCAAAATGCACTTCATTCTCCTTGTTGTGTATTAGACCTTATTGCAAGAAATAAACTAGATTCAGATCTGTATTAAGTCCATACGGAATTCTCGTGCCCAGTCTATAAATCCAGGTGGTCTCTATTTTGTATAGTTCGTTCTCAATGTCACCCCCCCTATTGGGAATCTTTTGCTTCAATATTCCCTTAAAACGTAATCCCTTTGGTTTTCCACCATGGAAGTCCTTAAAGTGTTGTCCCAACGGACTATCTTTATCTGCTTCATCAATGTTCGTCAGGTGTTCCCCAATATGTTTTCCTAATCTTCGTTTTGTTTTCTCAATGTAAAGTAATCCGCAGGGACACTCAATACTGTAGACCACCCTTTCTGTTGCACACGTTATTAAATCCCTAATTTCATATTGTTTAGTATTACTCGCATTTCTAAATGTTTTTGTCCTCTCTACATATTTACATACGGTACAATTCCCACAACTAAACATTCCTTTACTCTGTGGATAGCTGTCAAGCCAAGTCCCCTTCTTTTTGCTATTGTACTCTGACCTTACCAATACATTTTTAAGGTTAGGTGCCTTTCTTGCTGTCAAGTATGGTCTCTCTCCCACCACATTTTTTTATTCTTTCATCCAGCATCATTATGTGCCAGTGTTTTTGCAATAGCTCTTGGAGACTAAACCAGTGTGACCCAAACGTAGTGATCATTCTCAATGGTTCATTTTTTTGAAATCCTTCCTTGTGGTGCTTCCTATTCTTAATATTGTCCAAGATTTGGGTTCTCGACTTGTCCCTAATTTTATTTCTCTCCTGGGCCAGAAGGCTACTAGGATATCCTCTGACTTCTAACCTTTTCTGTAAGTCATCAGCCTCAACTTCAAAGTCATCATCTGCTGCACAATTCCTTTTTAACCTGTGGAACTGTCCACCTGGAATGGACCTTTTTTGGCACGGCAGATGATGGCTCTTGTAATGGAGCAAAGTATTGCCCGCCGTGGGCTTTCTAAATGTCGTCGTTGTCAATGTGTTTTCCTCCTTTCTAATTTTTAAATCCAGAAAGGAAATTTCCTGTCTATCCCAGACATATGTAAAATTCAAGTTCCTGTCATTATGGCCTAATTGATCCACAAATTTCTCTAAAGTCTCTTTTGTCCCCCGCCAGACCAGGACCACGTCGTCTATGTACCTCAACCAGAGCCTCACGTGCTCCTGGAAGAGGCACATAGGGTACACATCCTGACGCTCCCATAGTCCAAGATGGAGGCACGCGTACGCCGGAGCGCAGGATGCCCCCATCGACGTGCCCCTGGCCTGGCGGTAAAAACGCCCATCAAATACAAAGCAGTTGTACTCGAGGAGGAACTCCAGTGCTTCAACAATGAATTGATTGTGGAGTGAGGAGTCAGGAAAGTGTTCTCTCAGGTAGAAGGCTGTCGCTGCTAGGCCAACTTCGTGTGGTATTGAAGTGTAGAGTCCCTCCACGTCAATACTTACAAGTAAATCATCATCAGTGATGGTGAACCCATCAAGTGCCAACAGCACTTCTCCAGTATCTTTTACAAATGATGGGAGTTCCTCCACCATCCCTTTAAGTTTCTCATCGAGAAACTTACCTAGGTTCTCCATTGGTCCCCCTATGCCTGAAACAATCGGGCGTCCTGGGGGGCGTTCAAGGTTCTTATGGACTTTGGGGATGACATAAAAAATTGGTATACGAAATGTGTTGACCTCACAGAATGCAGCCTCCTCCTTGGTAAGGATTCCTAATGCTTTTCCTTCTTTTATCAGTGCATTAATTTTTTGTTTGATCATCAAAAAGGGATTTTCCTGTAATTTTTGATATGTATCCCGATCACTCAGCAACCTCAGACATTCGCTTTCATAGTACTGAGCGGTCAGGATTACTACATTACCACCCTTATCACTCCCCCTTATGATGATATCTTCCCTCTGTTTTAATTTTTCTAAAGCTTCTCTCTCTCCCTTTGTGAGATTGTCCTTTCCTTTCATTGGTACCCATTTCACCGAGTGCAAATCTCGTTGAACCAGATCTCTAAACGTTTTTAACTTATGGTTCAAGGGGGGCATGTATTTGGATTTCTTTCTAGTCCCTGTAGGGTTGGGATTTAATACCTCCAAACAGTCCTCAGGGTGTTCATTTTCCCTTGTTTCATCCTTTAACAATTCAAGATCTCTCAATACTACTCGATCATTCAGGTCAAAGTGTGGTATAGCTTCCGAGAGTCCATCTTGCGTGTCCCCGGCTCCTGCACTTCCCCCAAACATGAGTTTTAAGGCTACACGCCTGAGGAAAAAACACAAGTCGCGGTACACCGTGAACTCATCACCCCCACACATGGGGGCAAATGTAAGGCCTTTTTCCAAAAGGGACAGGCTATCTTGATCAAGGGACATGGGGGTTAAGTTGATCACATTACTTCCCTTGGTGACTACTTCTGTGCTTTTGCTACCTGGGCTCTGGTTTTCTTCTCTATTTCTTTTACTTTCTCTTTCACCTTCTCTTTCGAGCTCGTTTTCTCTTTCTGTGACTTCAATATCCCCCTCCCTTTCACCTCTGTCTCTAATTCCTGCTCCTCTGGCTCCTCCTCTACCTCTGATGCGTCGTCCTCGTTTTCTGTGTCTAGTCCTAAAAAAGACACCCCCTTCTCACTTGTTTCTTCTTCCAATCTATTCTCAACTTGTTTCTCTCTAATAATCCTACTCCTGGACCTACTCCTAGGTCTCCCTCGTTTGCATTCGTAAAATTCCCCTTCATTCCATGATTTAACATCTTCCTGGAATTTTTGTTGTTTTTCTTTTTTAATTTTTTGCTGATTCTTATCAATTTCAATTTTCAACTGTCTATTCAGTCTTTCAAATCTATTATCTGTCTGAAAAACATCTAGTTTCTTCTTACTCTCCTCTAGTTCTAATCTTAGTTCTTTAAATTGAATTTTTTCCTCCTCCACGATTCTCCTCATTATGTGAATCCCCCTTGTAATACAATCCTCCTTCCAGACCTTCATGAATCTGGGATTCTGTAAGTGACCTGCTGGAATGATGCGTTCTATTAGGCCCCATGGCACTACTTTCTCTCTAATGTAGAATTCCAAAGTTGAAATATCCCACTTCCTCCTCAGTGATTTTATCATAATTCTCTTATGTTCCCTAAACAGGGGTTCAATTTGTTCCGTGACTGACTCATCATTACTTTTTCCTTGTCCCTGTTCTTTGAAGGCTGTTTCTATATCTTGTTCTAATTCCAATGTGAGTGTGTATGCCATATCTAAAGGTGGACTTAATGCTCAAACACCCGCCCTTTAATTTCCACAATTTCACACAGGCCTACTAAAACTGGCAGAGTAATTATCTAACACAGCTGTGTTATACCAAACTTCTGTACCCCTTTGTAAACAAGGTTGATGAGGAATCTGCTACAAGCAACAAAAATATGAAGTCAGTGGAAATAAAGTTGCGAGCTAATCCTCTTTACAACTGCACTACTCAATCGAGGAGGACTTCTCTGGGAGGTTAATCGTGCTCAAAAATATATAATTCCAGAGAGTCCTACATGTGCATATAACAATCTTTATTGGTACAATAGCATGTAGTGTAAGCATGTACTTTAGCATGTAGTGTGCTTCATGGTCTAGAGGGTAAGACAGATACCTACTACACACTGCGTCCTGGGTTCAAATCACAGCTATGGCATATAAGCATGCTTTTCAAAAAGTACAAATCCTTAATCATGCTACTTTTTCTATCGAATTGATCATAATGGTAGTATGGTTTATGCTAGGCCAGCTTTAGCATGTAGTGTGCTTCATGGTCTAGAGGGTAAGACAGATACCTACTACACACTGCGTCCTGGGTTCAAATCCCAGCTATGGTATATAAGCTGTTTTGAAAATCTGCAATTCCCTACTTGATGATATAAGAGGATGAATGGATGGAGGAGGAGGAGGTTTGGGTGTGTTATTCCGGAAAATTCCGTCGGAATTATAAAATTTCCGTGGAATTCCGTTTGAGAGGTATAGGAATTCCGTTTTGACCGCCGGAATCGGAATTTAGACCGCCGGAATCTGAATTTTCCGACCATGCCTGATAGCGATGTGTGGTATTTTGCTTCTTTGTAAGTATAGGCGGTTGTTGTTTGCTCTGGGGACACCCTTTTGTTGTCATTGCATATTGTCACACTTGGCTGTGGTGACCATTTCATGGTTTGTGGTGACGTTTTTGGTGGTCCCCAGGCACTTTTGTATACCGCTGTTATATCTTTAAATTTCACTTACAATCTTTTTTGCGGCTATATTGACGCATGTTAGTGGAATTTTTAGCGTTAGACGCGTACGGTTTTACGCATGCGGACCTTCTTATACGTATGCATGATTTTGCCGTCGGGATGATTTTCCACGTATAATGCGTACGTTTTTACGCATGCGGACGGCTGTATACGCATGCGCTAGGCGTTGGCAAGACTGGGAGGTGTGTTTTTGGTGATGTCACTCTTTTCAGTTCCCCATCAGGTCCACAGCCCTCCTGAGTGCTCTCATTGGCCAGCCAGATTTTAAATTGATTTGCTAATCACTTGTATAGTTCCTATTTAAGGAGGAGCTGTTCCTCTGTTTGTTTATATGGCTTCTGGCTTTGAAAAAGAGCTACTGAGCTTGAAACAGCGGGCTGTCAGCCGCTAAAGCCATTTTTATCGATGACTTGTTATTTTTTATGACTTTTTCAATAAAGCGCTACTAATTTACTGAAGGTGGTGCCTGCTTTGCTTGGATCTGTATTTTGGGGCATACACTGCCACATTATTTTAGGGGAAATGCCACATTATGTGTATTTTGTGTGAAACACTGCCTCATTATGTGGTGGGGTGTGGGTGTCGGGGCACCCTCTACAAAAAGGCACAGGAGACAAAAAGGGAGCCCAATGGTGCAGTACGTCAAAGTAAAATGGTAAGTGTAAAAGTAAAGAAACTACTCAAAAAGGTGGGTTGCAGAGGGGCAACCGACCACAGATAGCAGGTGGAGACGGTGAACCCGACTTCACTCGGGGAGGTCGCCGGGGACCTGGATGAGGTCGCTCTCTTCCAGAAAAGAAGGGAAACAGATCTCCACCGTGGTGAAACCACGGGTACTCTGTCTCCACCCTTCAAACGGGTGGCATATGGGGTATGGTATGCACTTTTTAGGTAAAAGAGTTGCCCTGGTGTATAATAAGAGCATTTAAGAACAGTTTAAAATGGACAAAAGATTGAGGTAGCTTACCTCAGAGACAACATTTTTTTGTGTAAACAAAAGATTTTATTAGTGGTAGCCCAGGCAACGCGTTTCACGGGTCTGAGCCCGCTTCCTCAGGCCAATATCAGTGCCAAAGTAAGCAAAAGGTTTAGCATAGGGAGCCTCTCTAATGCTTTTATTATACACCACGGCTCCCCTTTTACCTAAAAAGTACAATACAATACAATACAATAACATTTGTAAAGCGCTTTTCTCCCATAGGACTCAAAGCGCATAGCTGTGTCTCAGATTAACACGGTTTCAGGCTGGGTTGTGTTACAGAGGAGATAGTCAGATGTTCATGAATGCCAGACTGAAAAGGTAGGTTTTCAGTTTAGACTTAAATGCTTCCAGGGATGGGGCTGTCCTGATTGGGTGTGGAAGGGAGTTCCAAAGTGTAGGGGCAGCATGACAAAAGGCTCTGTCTCCAAAGGTTTTGAGGTGGACTCTGGGGGTGACCAAGGTGTTAGGTCCTTTTGATCTAAGATTGTGGGGGGTGTGATGTAGTTGCAACAAGTCCTTCAGATATCCAGGGCCCAGATTGTGCAAGGATTTGAATGTCAGTAAGCCAATCTTAAACAGAATTCTCCATTTTATCGGTAGCCAGTGGAGTGAGCTCAGGGTTGGTGTTATGTGGCAATGGCGGGGTTGGCTCGTTAACAGCCTTGCGGCGGCATTCTGTACTAATTGCAGGCGGCGTAAGTCTTTCTTATGCAGGCCTGTGTAGAGGACGTTGCAGTAGTCTAACCTTGATGTGACGAAGGCATGAACTAGGGTTGGAAGATCCTCTGAAGGAATTAGGTGTTTAATCCTTGCAATATTCCTTAGGTGAAAGAAGGAATGTTTCACAACAGCTGAGATTTGATTCCTGAAGCTTAATTTCCCATCAATTAGTACTCCCAGGCTGTGCACACAGTCTGAGTTGTTCAGGTCTGAGCTCCCTATCCTTAGCGGTGTTGGTTGAGACTGGAGCTGCTTTGCTGTTGAGCCCTGGCCCTCGATAACAAGAACCTCAGTTTTGTCAGCATTAAGTTTTAGCCTGCCTCATTATGTGTATTTTGTGTGAAGCACTGCCTCATTATGTGTATTTTAGGGAACGCTGCCATATTATGTTTTTTTTTGTGGGAACGCTGCCACATTATTTGTATTTTGGGGTAAACTGCTTAGCACTGGGATAATGTTCTGTTTTTAATTATCACCCCTACTGAGTGCTTGAACTCACTCAGATCTCTTTTGCAGCTCCCATCAAATTGCCCCAATACCAAACCGTGTGTCAATATGTAATTTTATAGCATTGACATCTTCTGCAGCATTTTACAGAGTACAAAGTCATGTCACTGACTGTCTTGGGGAGCTCACAATCTAATCCTACCATGAGCTATGACTAAGGAGCGATTGTGAGGCTACAATACGCGTGAGCTATGTCCAGCTAATTTCTTTTTAATAAAGATCAGACTTTTTATTACGCTAGTGAAGCGAAACTCTCTTCCGTTTCGTAGTGCCTGAGGTGCCTACGTCAGCACGACCCCTAAATAAAGCCTTGCATATGAGACAGCATAGTAGTGTGGTGTTTGGTGCTGTCATCCAGCTAAAATCTTAGGTGCAATTCTAGTACACCACCTGCATTGAGTTTTGTATACTCTCCCTGCATTTACATAGGTGTCCTCTGGGCTCTACAGTTTCCTCCACATCCAAAAACCTATTGGTAGGTTAACTATTTAAACCGTCTGAACGTGATTGTCACATCCAGGCGGCTGTGTTGCCCCCACCTCCCCGTTAGCCCGGAGATCAATGAATGGGAACAACTAATTGGTGAAGAAAAAACAAGATCAATTAATTGTGATAATTAGCAATAAGTTATTGGCGAATGAATGGGAGGTGAAAATTGCTCTGATGCATAAGGTGAAAAACACCCGCGGGCTGAAATGGTTAACTTACTTTCCCTTAGGGCTTGAGCCCACGAACGCAGTTGTGCACAGCTGTATCCGCTTTTCAGCAATACATCAATGTTACAGATGCTGAAAAGCGGACACAACTGCGTACAACTGTGTACAACTGCGTTAGTGGGCTACGGCCCTAAAGGAATGATTTCAAGTCAGGAGTAACAGATTAAGAATTGGTACACACAATCAACTAAGGTCGTTTACTGAGCACTGCAAGAAGCTGCTGCTCTCCATAGCTTCTCAAGCACTTTGAGTCCCACAGATGAAAAGCAAATGACAAATGTTAGCTCATTTCATTTAAATATTCTCCACTTTAACCGCCTCCAGCAACTTCATTGACATGTTAAAAGGGACATGAGTGCAGTGTCCCTCACCGCACACAAGAGTGTATGTGCAGTTCAGCAAAATAATTATGAAACTTTTTTTATATAAAAAAAAAAAAATTCTGGTATTAACGCAATGTAAACTGTGTTTTTCATGTTTTGAAGTTAATGTTACTATCTTGTAGGTACCTGTAATTGCGGTGCTGGGCTCTGGAGGAGGATTCCGTGCAATGGTTGGTTTCTCTGGAGTCATGAAAGCTTTGTTTGAATCTGGAGTTTTGGACTGTGTAACATATCTTGCTGGATTGTCTGGCTCTACATGGTAATAACTTTTCTTATAGCTATATATTATTATGTTGAAAATGTTTGAAAAACCTATATTTTTGATATGCCTAAAATAGCTTTAGCATTGTATAATGGCTGCAATTCTTTAATCTAATCTGGATTTAGTGACAGGTGTCATGTCTGTGGATAGCAGCTCACACTTTTACGAATTAATTCCTCGCATTAACAGTTGGAATTATAAATGTATTCTTTATAATCTATAGTCGGAATAAAATCAGAGTGGCTGCCTGGCCAGTACGAGCATCTTATTTACAGAAGGTTTCAGTGATTAGAATTGTCATCCAGGGCCACAAAATAGCTGGAGAACTGTGAAGTATTTCTTAGACATTTATATTCTTAAAGAACAACTATCAAAAAAACTGTTCTTCTGTAAGCCCCACATACCTATAGAGCTTTTAGCCAGCAACAATAGAAAGCTTTTCAGAGGTCTCCCATCACAGCCTGTGTGGAAAAAAATCTTTATTTACCAGCTGTTTGTAACAATTTGTGTCATCGTCGAGGCTAGAGGATAGAGCCATATCATGTAACTAGGTTCCACTTTGTCACTATTCACAGAGGAATGATTTACTGTTTGTTTCTGCCCTGCCTGCTTTCTCCCGGATCATATGAGAACGGCTGAGGGGTTTTTAGATGCAGAGAAGGATCTGAGAAAAAGGACCTGTACGTTTTCCTTACTTGGATAACCCCCCACCTCCCACAATTCAGAATGAGATCGGGCACACAGAGCTGCAGCAGATGTTATTTACTCACATTTGAAGCTATATTTCACAATGTATAGAGCAGAAAGCTATTTAACTTCCTAACGACCACGTCACGCCAATGTCCGTGAACGATGCGACAGCGCCAGGGCCGCCTAACGCCAATTGGGGCGGGGTTTTGCAGGAGAACACGCGCATCTCTGCTGAGATCCATCATCAGTCTCCAAGCACGATCGCCGTTAGGAGACTTTTAGACGTCGAAACCACTGGCTATTTACAGTGTACAGCTCTGCGATCTAAGACAGTGCTGTACTGGGGACAGCTGTGTGACACGGCTGTCTCCTCTGGAGGCACAAGAACAATAGGCTGTCACTGTGATAGGCTGGCAGGGAGGGGGGGTAATAAAAATAAGAAAAAAAATGACAAAATGTATTTAAAAATAAAACCAATATTAAAAAAATAAACAAACAGGTGGGGGGGGGGGGGATCACTTGTGTGCTGAGTTGTATGGCCCTGCGGCGAGGCCTTAAAGCCTGAGTGGCCTAAATTATAAAAAATAGCCTGGGGGGGGGGGGGGGCTTAAGCATGTGGTCCTTAAAGGAATACTATCAATACCCAAGTGTTCTAAAATGACAATGTACAAATAATGTCTAAGTAGCTGTGTAAACATTTTCCTACTTTTCATGTTAAATATCAGAGGCAAAAGCTGTAATTTATTGAGGGTAGGATTTAGCTATATTGGGACAAATCAATTGCAGAAGGGGTGTCTGCTTCAATGCACAGCCAGAGTTGCATATCAGACTACAGAAAGCAAATATCAAACATATCAAACTCTGAAAGCAAAAACAATATGAAAAAGCTGTGAATATTAGTTACATTTCCTCTGCTCTCTTCAGACACTTCAGTCAGAAACAGAGCTCCCAACAGCTGCAGCTCCTGTGTCCTGTCTCTCTCTGTCACACACAGAGCTACACATAGAGTTAACTGATCAAGTGTGAGGGGAATCTCCCCTCTCCTCATGGCTCAGTCAGCCCTCGGTTTTGGCGTCAGTAAACTTTGAATGTATTTTGCTAACAGTAAACAAAGAAGTTGCTACTAAAATGTATACACCAGTACTTAGCAGCACTTCCCAAACCATTTCTGTTTCAATTGAAAAAAATGTGTGAATCGATAGTATTCCTTTAAGTGATTAAAGGCCATGATAAAATAAAATTATGTGACAATGGTTCATGTGAAAACAAAAAAGGGGTTAGAACTTCCTGTGTGTTATATAATTTCAAGTGTTTACTTGTTTGTTATGTTATGTCTGTAGGTATATGTCAACACTTTACTCCCATCCTGACTTTCCAAGCAAAGGGCCAAAGGAAATTAATGAGGAGCTTATGAAAAGTGTCAGTCACAGTCCTCTTCTGTTACTGACACCACAGAAAGTGAAACGCTACATCGAAGCTTTGTGGAATAAAAAAAGTTCCGGACAGCCAGTTACTTTCACTGATGTTTTTTCCATGCTTATTGGAGAGACCCTTATTCGTGAAGTAAGAATATATTTTTCTCTTGATTATTAATACTCTATGAAATTGATGTGCAAGTTTTGCTAATGTTTTTCTACTTCTTGATGGCAAACAGAATAATTAGATCCTCTCTGTCAATTTGAAAATTTAGATCTGTTCCAGTTAAAGTGATTAAAATGCATACATTTAATAAAAGTGCGTGGTAAGAAGGGCGTGAGGTAATGCTGATACAGTAGTAGACTACAGGTTAATTACTGATATTCTGTTATCATCTGTCATCAATGCTAGAATATCAATAGTGTTATCAATATTCTATTTGCCTATTCTCACAAGAACCTTCTCTACATCAATGCCTAACGTTAGCCTAACACCGCCTACCTACATCTATCACTAACCTCCCCCATCTATGCCTAACACTATTCTTGGAGATCACGGCACGCTACTCACCTTCCTCCCATGTATCTTCCCTAGTCACTCCAGCAGCACTACCCACTCCTCAAGCACCCCAGCTGTAGTTGTTCACCGCCAAAGTTCTACTACAGTGTTACGAAACTTCCCCTTATCGCTATCTCCACTAGCTGTAGCCACAATTGTCTGTTGCCAAAGTTCAATGTAGCAGAACTTTCCTGCAGCTAGCTCCTCCTCGGGCATTGTTAGCACCCAAATTACTGGCTGTTATTATTTAACATGGGCTCATGTTTGCCAGCAGATGACACTGTAGGATGAGTTACCTAACATGAACACAATTTCAGTAGCTCTATATTGACTATAAAAAGTAATTGGGTGTAAAATACATGTTCCTTCACCCACAACCCCAAAAGTTAATGGTAGATAAATTTGCACTAGACTAGAAGACATATTAGATTGTGACCCCTGCTGTTGTACCAAAGCAGGATCACCCACAGTTCAAACTAAGACGCTAACTAGAGCCTAGTGAGTGTCCAGGTACCTGGTTGACCTCTTTGCTGACTCAATTCACCATCTTGTCTTGCTAAAAAAAAAAAAAAAAAAAAAACAGATGACAAAGCATGTTTGAGCCAAAGTTGCTACCTTGTCTCTGGACCCATGACAGCTCTAGACTCTATTTTTATGTAGGGCAGGTAAGCTACATACAAATAGTGGATAATTTATCCGTGATCATTATACAACAGGATATTTGGCTCTCTGACAAGCAACCTTGTCAACACGGAAGGGTAGAAGCAGTGACTACAGTGGCAGGCTTCCAAGGATTTTCCAATATGTCGGATTGCCGAAAAGAAGCCCACCATCATCACATTCACACCTATCCGTGTGCTAGATTATCACCTAAAATTATCATGAAAATCTAGCAACTGCTTGTAGCATTAATCATGTTCACTGTTTAACAAAGCAGGGGAAAAATGAGTCAGCACTATGTAAATGCACAATTGTAATTATACCAGCACATTTTATGCGTCACGAAGTCCTGTACGGTACAAATTTAAAATGTAACTAAAAGTTCTAGTGATTTGTTTCATAAGTAAAGTTAATTATTGCAGATTTATTTCATGGTGTAACTTTTTTTTAATATCACATGTTGTACACTTAGCAATTTGCCATTTTTTTTATTGCAGTCTGTTGCCCAAGGGCTCCTTTTAATATAGTAGTTTAGCCAGGTGACATTGTCATAGGCTGAAATGCAGTGATTTCTGTTCATCTTAAGCAGGAACTTAAAACATCTCCAGTGTCACATCAGCATTGAAGCTTCCTTTCTTATGTTACTTTCCTCCTGTAGAGTGCAAAAACTGCAGCTGACAAGACACACTCTGAATAGCTTAACCTGTTGCCGACCGCTCCACGCTGATTGTCGTGAACGCGGCGGCAGCCCCAGGGCCACTCCACGCCGATTGGCGTGAATGGCTTCCTATGGGGTTTGCATGACAGCGCGCGCATCTCTGCTCTGATGTCGGAGCTCCGCTCCGCCTTCAGCCTCCCAGCGATGATCGCCGCACGGAGACTGTTAGACAGTGAAACCGCCGTCTCATATCTATCTACAGCGCTGCGATCTAAGGCAGCGCTGTACTGGGGTACACAGGAGCGATCTGCTGTGATAGGCTGAAGCCTATCACAGCCGATCGCTGTGGGAAATTATTTAAAAAATATGTAGATTTATTTTAAAAAAATTTTTACAAAAAAACCCAAACTTTTTTCTCCTTAGTTTTCTCCTGGTTGAAATGTTCCCACTTTGCCATAAAATTCCTTTAAACCACCAGCAAACAAGAAAATACTTAAAATAATTTTAATAGTCCTTTTTCTCCACCTTTTGGGTAGCTTTTCAGTTGTTACGTGCTGAAAAGTTATTTTAAAGATAATATGAATATTATCTCCTAGAAGGTAAGTAAGGTGAAAAAGTGAATTGCATATGGCCCCGGAAATCCATGATAAAAAATTCACTCCCTTTTAAGAAACTTGTCTACCCCAAAATTTAACAAGATGTAGGATTGCTGGCTTAAAGAGAACCTGAACTGAAAATAAAAAGTCAAAATAACCATACATAGGTCATACTTACCTCCTGTGTAGTCTACTACTCAGTCTCTTTCTCCTCTCCTGCGTCTCATTTGTCCACTGTGATTAATGGCTTTCTCTGTCCTCCATTTTAAAAATGGCCATTACCAACAGCTTCCTGGTCAGCACACTGTTAAACTGTGATATCACCCACTTGAACCATAGGGGAACATGAACATTACCTTGCACATTCAGTTGTAACTGACAGCTGCTGAAATATAACTAACAACAACTGGTATATTTCAGTTCTGACAAAATATTGTCAGAACTGGAAGGGATCACTGTAAGAAGAAAATAGTGAGCTTCTGAGAGGAACTGACGGTTGCAGCAACATCATGTGTTTATTTTAGATAATTTTCCTCGCTTCAGGTTCCCTTTAACAATGTGCTAAGCGTTAACCCCCCCCCCCATTCTCCCCACCAACAGAGCTCTCTGTTGGTGGGGTCTGATCGCCCCCCAGTTGTGATATAGATATATATATATATATATATATATATATATATATATATATATATAATTTTTGAATACATTTTACCTTTTTTTTTTTATTTATTTTATATCCCTCCCTCCCCCCGCCAGCCAATCAGCGTGATCGGCTGTCCTAATGATGATCGCAGTGTGTTCATTTTGCTTGCGCTCCTCCAGAGATGGGAGCGCAGATGCAAACTTCCAGAGGATTCTAGCTATGAATCCCATTTTTGCTTTAAAATGTGTATGCAGAACTTGAAACACATTTGTAAAGCACTTTTCTCCCAAAGGACTAAAAGCACGTAGATAAGTCTCAAATCAATACAGGGTTGCAGACTGGTCTGTGTTGCCAAGGAAATAGTCAGGTGTTTATAAATGCCAGACTAAAGAAGTGGCTTTTTTGTTTGGAATTAAAGGAGTACTGTAACCCCTTAAAAAAAAAAAAAGAGTTGGGGGCGTGGCTTGCTAATGGCCGTGTGAGGACGCACAATCGCTGAGCTTCCACAACCCGGACTCAAAATCTCCGTCACAGCACCCTCTAACCTGCTAAAACAGCCCATGGGTGGAGGCAGAAAGAAAGGACCCAAAGCTCAGCACAATACGCCATCCCATTCCCGAATAAAGCGTTTCCTGAGGCCACTTGAGGGAAGACTGCAGGAGCAAGAGACCAGCAGCATGGCGGAGACCCCGCATGACAAGAAAGGCCGCGGCTCCCAATCACCACGAACGGGTGGTTCAAATACAAACTCATCAACAAACTCGCCAACGGTAATAGGGACAGAGGAGACCCGCTCGCCTGATCAGTCCCAAGAGACAGCATATGCAGCTGGCGGAAGAAAGAACCGGCTCACCGCAGGGAAAGCAACATGGCCGCGCACCTACCTCACCGGGTGAAAAAGCCTCCCCAGCATCTTCCGATTCTGGGACCGGCGGAGCGTCCCTGCAGACGAGCCCAGGCAGATGGATCCTCACCACGGAACTCCATGAAGGCAGCACAAGGTAGGCCTGTGTCCCCCGCCCAGCAAATTCATAGTCCCCGCCATGATGGCGCCACTCCTGAAGGAACTTTTATGATCGCCTCACCCTCCCCTAACCGACCCATGAGCCTGGCATCTCCCTCACGCTCCGATACTGCTGAATCCTTCCTTGAGGTAGAACTCCACGACTATATAAGATCTCTCCCCACCAAGCAGGACCTGGAGAGTTGCTTCACCAGAATTATGGAAACATATAAACAAGACATGGCTGAGTTCAGGCAGGACTTTACACATGTAACACAGAGAGTGGAAGATGTGGAAAAATGCCAAGAGGAACTTACTGACTCCCTAAAGGCACAGCAAAATACTGTCAATGCACACTCTAAGCATATTGCAGCCCTATACATGAAGATTGATGATCTAGAGCAGGGATCCCCAACCTGTTGTCCGCGGCCCACTGGTGGTCCGCAGGACGTTTTCAGTTGGGCCGCGGGACTGTCCTCTTGCCTGCCCCCTCCGCCCGTCCCCCTCCGCGACCGCAGCTGCTGTTACCTGTGGCGGCCGCTTGGTCTCTTATATTCCCCTTCTCTCTCTCTTGCCATCGTGTGAGTCACAGCAGCGCGCCCTGCGGCTGCTGTGATAGAGAGGGAGGAAGCAGGAAAGACAGAGCGGCTACCTGTAGCGGCGCGCCGTTACTATGGGAACCGCTCTCTCTTTCCTGCTTCTTCCCTCTCCATCACAGCAGCCACGGGGCGCGCTGCTGTGACTCACACTCCGGCGAGAGAGAGAGGGGGGAATGTAAAGAGACCGCCGGCAAAGGTAACTACAGCGGCGGCCGCAAGAGGAGGGGTGTGGGCGGGGGCTACTATACTGGGGCACAATGTTAGCTATACTGGGGCACAATGCTAGCTATATTTGGGCACTATACTGGCTGTACTGGGGCACTATACTAGCTATACTGGGGCACTATACTAGCTATACTGGGGCACTATACTAGCTATACTGGGGCACTATACTAGCTATACTGGGGCACTATACTAGCTATACTGGGGCATACTAGCTATACTGGGGCACTATACTGGCTGTACTGGGGCACTATACTAGCTATACTGGGGCACTATACTAGCTATATTGGGGCACTATACTAGCTATACTGGGGCACTATACTAGCTATACTGGGGCACTATACTAGCTATACTGGGGCACTATACTAGCTATACTGGGGCACTATACTAGCCATACTGGGCACTATACTAGCTATACTGGGGCACTATACTAGCCATACTGGGCACTATACTGGCTGTACTGGGGCACTATACTAGCTATATTGGGGCACTATACTAGCTATACTGGGGCATACTAGCTATACTGGGGCGCTATACTGGGGCACTATACTAGCTATACTGGGGCACTATACTAGTTATACTGGGGCACTATACTAGCTATACTGGGGCACTATACTAGCTATACTGGGGCACACTAGCTATACTGGGGCACTATACTAGCCATACTGGGCCATACTAGCTATACTGGGGCACTATACTAGCTATACTGGGGCATACTAGCTATATTGGGGCACTATACTAGCTATACTGGGGCACTATACTAGCTATACTGGGGCACTATACTAGCTATACTGGGGCACTATACTAGCTATACTGGGGCACTATACTAGCTATACTGGGGTACTATACTAGCCATACTGGGCACTATACTAGCTATATTGGGGCACTATACTAGCTATACTTGGGCACTATACTAGCTATACTTGGGCACTATACTAGCTATACTGGGGCACTATACTAGCTATACTGGGCCATACTAGCTATACTGGGGCACTATACTAGCTATACTGGGGCACTATACTAGCCATACTTGGGCACTATACTAGCTATACTGGGGCACTATACTAGCTATACTGGGGCACTATACTAGCTATACTGGGGCACTATACTAGCTATACTGGGGCACTATACTAGCCATACTGGGGCACTATACTAGCTATACTGGGGCACTATACTAGCTATACTGGGGCACTATACTAGCTATACTGGGGCACTATACTAGCTATACTGGGGCACTATACTAGCTATATTGGGGCACTATACTAGCTATACTGGGGCATACTAGCTATACTGGGGCACTATACTAGCTATACTGGGGCACTATACTAGTTATACTGGGGCACTGTACTAGCTATACTGGGGCACTATACTAGCTATACTGGGGCACTATACTAGCTATATTGGGGCACTATACTAGCTATATTGGGGTACACTAGCTATACTGGGGCACTATACTAGCCATACTGGGCCATACTAGCTATTCTGGGGCACTATACTAGCTATACTGGGGCACTATACTAGCTATACTGGGGCACACTAGCTATACTGGGGCATACTAGCTATATTGGGGCACTATACTAGCTATATTGGGGCACTATACTAGCTATACTGGGGCACTATACTAGCTATACTGGGGCACTATACTAGCTATACTGGGGTACTATACTAGCCATACTGGGCACTATACTAGCTATATTGGGGCACTATACTAGCTATACTGGGGCACTATACTAGCTATACTGGGCCATACTAGCTATACTGGGGCACTATACTAGCCATACTGGGGCACTATACTAGCCATACTGGGGCACTATACTAGCTATACTAGGGCACTACCTACCTATACTGGGCACTATATTAGCTTTACTGGGCACTATACTAGGTATACTGGGGTAACTGTACTAGCCATACTGGGACAACTAAACTCCCTATACTGGGGCAACTATGCTAGCTATGCCCCCCCCCCCCCCGGTAACCCGATGCGCATGACGTTGTCTCCCCCCAGAACCCCACCCACCCCCGGCGGGCCCTGGAGAGAAATTTGGTCAGAAAGTGGTCTCCGGGCGGGAAAAGGTTGGGGACCCCTGATCTAGAGAACCGACATAGAAGGAATAATATACGAATAAGAGGCGTCCCTGAAACAACTAAAGCTCCAGATATCATGGCCACTACTGAAGCACCATTGAATCTTTTCCTAGGGGCACCAGCAGATAACAAAATTGAAATTGATCGGGCCCATAGAGCAGCAGGTCCTCCGAGAGCTGATCCATCCAAGCCGCGAGATATTATCTGCAGGGTGCACTTTTTTAAAGAAAAAGAAGCCATCATGTCCGCTGCACGCTAAAAAGAAAATGTTGACTTTGATGGTGTTAAGGTCCATTTACTACCTGACCTCTCCAGTCTCACTCTTCAATTACGCACGGCCTCTAGGCCTTTACTGGAGATTCTAAGAGACCGTGACATTATATACCGTTGGGGTTACCCCTTTGCAATACACATCAACAAAGACGGCAAATCAGTGACCTTTAATTCTCCTAATGATCTACTAAAAGTCAGAGAAACCTTTGACCTGCCTGAGATCACACTAGATGAGTGGCCAATCCAGTCTGACACCCTTGCCCTTCCACAAAGAGAAAAGTGGAAGAGAGTCCCAAACCGCATCAGACCCACTAGAAACAATAATGACAGATAACTCTATCTCACCAGCAGCTATGTGAAAGCTGCCTTGCATAATACACATGGGTCCAACCCATTACTATCCGGATATCAGTGTACTTGAGTACAATATGTGATAGAAGTTTGGTTTATTTAGACTGATTCTATTTATGATACAGTAAATTGCTCTCTTACTAGTTATTTATTGTTCATATTTACAATTCTATTTTATTTAGTTATTATCTTACATTGGCCCGTGGGACTGGGGGATGGGGAGGTGTTCGGAGGAGCTTTGCTCTTAATCACTACTCCAAAAAGAGACAGAATTCCAATAGCACTCTACTGCTATGAAAATATGAGATAACCCAGAGTTCTTCTCCATTGGTTCATAACCTACCCATGCTAGACCCCTGCCTTCACCTCTGATTGCAATTTTTATAAACCATGGTCTTTTGAGCATCGCCTTCCTCCCGCCACCCCTCCCTCCACCGGTCCTCATTAATATATACTAGATCCTTTAACTAATGATAATCTCCCTGACATTCTATGAGGGTCTATTTAAGAGAGACCTAAGATTGCAAAAAAAAAAAAAAAAAACACCACCCTGGGTGAACATTTCTACAATGTACACTTGCTGTGTTCTACACTTTGTGTTATTAATTATTCAAATGATTCCTGGATTGATGGGAGCTAATGGCGTTTGGCTTCCATCTCCCGACAAATCCTTCATCCCGATGGCCCCGACTCGTTGGTCCTCCTCGGGATGTGAGATAAAACTCAAAGGTTCTTTTCTCAGGCTCTATACTTGCCTGATACTTATGTTGTTAGTTCAGATTTTTACTGTATTTGCTTTTCTTTTCCTACCTATGTCCTTTCATCCCCCTATCTTTCTACCTGATGGGAAATGTGTTTGCCCCACTAAGGGAAATGCATTATTTAAAATGAATGACAAGATCTCTAAATATATACTTGTTTACCTACTCCAAATTCTAAATTATGGATAGATGTACAACAGCATCTTATAATGTCAAAGGATTTAATATCCCCACTAGAAGATCCCAGATCCTATACCATCTCCACAAGCAAAAAGCTTCTATCACTTTCTTACAAGAAACTCATTTTAAGGAAGAGGAAGTACCATTATTTAAATCCAGATAATACAATAAATGGTATCATTGTCCAAATCCCCTGGGCAAATCTAAGGGTGTCTCTGTCGGATTCCACAAAAACCTCAACATACATGTTCTCAAAACACAGATACGCAAGGAAGATATATCTTTCTTATAACCCAGATTCAAGATGTCAAATATACCTTGGCTAATATATACCTCCCAAGCCAGAACCAAGGAAATGTTTTACTCTCATACCTTTCTAAACTGACACAATTCGCTGAGGGGAATATAATCCTAGGGGGTGACCTCAACCTATGTCTCAACCCACTTCTAGACTCCTCCTCCCAACGGACGTCGCTCCCCAGGAGCACCCTGGCTAAAATCAAATCCAAACTTCAGTCTCTATACTTGGTAGACACCTGGAGAATTCTCCACCCAACTAATAAAAACTACACATTTTTCTTCCCTGTCCATCAATCACACAGCCGAATAGATTATATTCTCACACCTCAGACTTCTTGACAAAGAAGTCCAAGCAACCGTAGGCAATAAGTTATGGTCGGATCACGCTCCAATTTTTTTGTTCATTTACCTTAAACAGATCCCAGGGAACCCAGAGCCAATGGAGACTAAACGACAACCTACTTTGTGATCCTATCTGCTCAGGAGACATAAAAAGGACTATTGAAAATGTCTCCATTAACCATGCTCAGGATGAAACACCAGCTGCCACAAAATGGGAAGCTTTGAAATGTGTCCTGCGTGGGGTATTTATCTCCCATGGCTCTAGGCTTAAAAGAGAACGTAGTGAGCAAATTTCTAAACTCCTCCTAGAGATAGACGAACTTGAACGAAAATTGAAAGAAAAATACTCACCTGACACAGATCTTAAACTCTCCAACACCAGACATACCTTACTATCCTTAATAGACCAAAATACCCTGATAGCTTGGGAAAAATCCCATAGTATGTTCTTTCATCGCGAAGGTAAATGCGGCACACTTCTAGCTAGATCTCTTCACCCACCCTCTGCTCCCACAAATATCTTTTCTATCAAAAACTCTCAGAATCAAACCAAATTTAAAACGTCCGACATTGCGAAAGAATTTAATAAGTATTACACTTCCCTCTATAACATTAAAGGTAAGTTTCATGACTTAGACCCAGCCAAGCTAAAAGAAAAAATAGCTCTGTATATCGATACTACTCCCTTACGCATACTACCCCCTGAAATTATTCAAGATTTAGACCAAAACTTTACAGAAATTAAATTACTGGCCTGCATTAGGTCTATCAAAAAAGGGAAAAGCCCCGGACCTGACGGTCTCTCCGGACCCTTCTTTAAACAATTCTCTAGCATCTTAGCTCCAATCTTATTGCAGGCGTTTAATTAAATTGATGATTCCCATTTCTTTACACCCCAAACTACCATAGCGCATATTATTGTCATTCCCAAACCAGAGAAGGATCCAAATTATTGTGTAAATTGTAGACCCATTTCCCTAATAAATATTGATCTAAAACTCTTTGCACAAATATTGGCTGAACGACTCAAACCCCTACTTCCCACAATAACCCACACTGACCAGGCGGGCTTTATCTCTGGTAGAGAGGCCAGAGACCACACCCTGAAGACGGTCTCCTTGATACATCACGCTAAAAAATCCAAACTCCCTCTATGTATGGTGTCTGTGGATGCCGAGAAGGCATTCGGCAGGGTCCATTGGCTATTTTTAGAGCTCTCCCTCAGGCAGTTAGGCATGGGGGAAGCCTTCATGAGCAAGATAATGTCACTGTGCCATAATCCTAGTGCCAGAATTCGAGTGAATGGAACCCTGTCGGACTTCTTCAAAATTGCTAACGGTACTAGGCAAGGGTGCCCACTATCCCCTCTACATAACGTAATCTGCATGGAATATCTGGCTATAGCACTAAGACAAAATCCCTCAATTCAAGGTGAGAAAATTGGTGAGCACCATTTTAAACTGTCTCTATTTGCAGATGACCTGCTACTATATATATCCAACCCGCATATTGCATTTCCACATATTCTCTCTGAACTATCCAGATTTGGAGACATTAGCAACTTCAAAATTAACATTACTAAAACTGAAGCGCTTAATATCAACCTATCACCATCCACGGTTAATACCCTTAAAAACTCTCTTAATTTCCGCTGGCAAAACAGTCACATTAAATACTTGGGAATCCTAATCCCCAATGATCTTAGTAAAACATTTCAACTTAACCACTTGAGGACCTAGGGCTTTCTACCCCTTAAGAACCGGCCACTTTTTTTCCATTCAGACCACTGCAGCTTTCACGGTTTATTGCTCGCTCATACAACCTACCACCTAAATGAATTTTGGCTCCTTTTCTTGTCACTAATAAAGCATTCTTTTGGTGCTATTTGATTGCTCCTGCGACTTTTACTTTTAATTATATTCATCAAAAAAGACATGAATTTTGGCAAAAAAATGATTTTTTTTAACTTTCTGTGCTGACAGTTTTCAAATAAAGTAAAATTTCTGTATACATGCAGCGCGAAAAATGTGGACAAACATGTTTTTGATTAAAAAAAAAACCCATTCAGCGTATATTTATTGGTTTGGGTAAAAGTTATAGCGTTTACAAACTATGGTGCAAAAAGTGAATTTTCACATTTTCAAGCATCTCTGACTTTTCTGACCCCCTGTCATGTTTCATGAGGGGCTAGAATTCAAGGATAGTATAAATACCCCCCAAATGACCCCATTTTGGAAAGAAGACATCCCAAAGTATTCACTGAGAGGCATAGTGAGTTCATAGAAGATATTAATTTTTGTCACAAGTAAGCGGAAAATGACACGTTGTGACAAAAAAAAAAAAGTTTCCATTTCTTCTAACTTGCGACAAAAAAAAATGAAATCTGCCACGGACTCACCATGCCCCTCTCTGAATACCTTGAAGTGTCTACTTTCCAAAATGGGGTCATTTGTGGGGTGTGTTTACTGTCCTGACATTTTGGGGGGTGCTAAATTGTAAGCACCCCTGTAAAGCCTAAAGGTGCTCATTAGACTTTGGACCCCTTAGCGCAGTTAGGCTGCAAAAAAGTGCCACACGTGGTATTGCCGTACTCAGGAGAAGTAGTATAATGTGTTTTGGGGTGTATTTTTACACATACCCATGCTGAGTGGGAGAAATCTCTCTGTAAATGACAATTTGTTAATTTTTTTTACACACAATTGTCCATTTACAGAGATCTTTCTCCCACTCAGCATGGGTATGTGTAAAAATACACCCCAAAACACATTATACTACTTCTCCTGAGTACGGCGATACCACGTGTGGCACTTTTTTGCACCCTAACTGCGCTAAAGGGCCCAAAGTCCAATGAGTACCTTTAGGATTTCACAGGTCATTTTGAGAAATTTCGTTTCAAGACTACTCCTCACGGTTTAGGGCCCCTAAAATGCCATGGCAGTATAGGAACCCCACAAATGACCCCATTTTAGAAAGAAGACACCCCAAGGTATTCCGTTAGGAGTATGGTGAGTTCATAGAAGATTTTATTTTTTGTCACAAGTTAGCGGAAAATTACACTTTGTGAAAAAACACAATTAAAATCAATTTCCGCTAACTTGTGACAAAAAATAAAATCTTCTATGAACTCGCCATACTACTAACGGAATACCTTGGGGTGTCTTCTTTCTAAAATGGGGTCATTTGTGGGGTTCCTATACTGCCCTGGCATTTTAGGGGCCCAAAACCGTGAATAGTCTGGAAACCAAATGTCTCAAAATGACTGTTCAGGGGTATAAGCATCTGCAAATTTTGATGACAGGTGGTCTATGAGGGGGCGAATTTTGTGGAACCGGTCATATGCAGGGTGGCCATTTAGATGACAGGTTGTATTGGGCCTGATCTGATGGATAGGAGTGCTAGGGGGGTGACAGGAGGTGATTGATGGGTGTCTCAGGGGGTGGTTAGAGGGGAAAATAAATGCAATCAATGCACTGGGGAGGTGATCGGAAGGGGGTCTGAGGGGGATCTGAGGGTTTGGCCGAGTGATCAGGAGCCCACACGGGGCAAATTAGGGCCTGATCTGATGGGTAGGTGTGCTAGGGGGTGACAGGAGGTGATTGATGGGTGTCTCAAGGTGTGATTAGAGGGGGGAATAGATGCTAGCAATGCACTGGCGAGGTGATCAGGGCTGGGGCCTGAGGGCATTCTGAGGGTGTGGGCGGGTGATTGAGTGCCCTAGGGGCAGATAGGGGTCTAATCTGATAGGTAGCAGTGACAGGGGGTGATTGATGGGTAATTAGTGGGTGTTTAGGGTAGAGAACAGATATAAACACTGCCCTTGGGAGGTGATCTGACGTCGGATCTGCGGGCGAACTATTGGTGTGGGTGGGTGATCAGATTGCCCGCAAGGGGCAGGTTAGGGTTTGATTGATGGGTGGCAGTGACGGGGTGATTGATGGGTGGCAGTGACAGGGGGTGATTGATGGGTGATTGACAGGTGAGCAGTGGGTTATTACAGGGAAGGACAGATGTAAATATTGCACTGGCGAATTGATAAGGGGGGGTCTGAGGGCAATCTGAGCGTGTAGGCGGGTGATTGGGTGCCCGCAAGGGGCAGATTAGGGTCTGATCTGATGGGTAACAGTGACAGGTGGTGATAGGGGGTGATTGATGGGTGATTGATGGGTAATTAGTGGGTGTTTAGAGGAGAGAATAGATGTAAACACTGCGTTTGGGTGGTGATCTGATGTCGGATCTGCGGGCGATCTATTGGTGTGGGTGGGTGATCAGATTGCCCGCAAGGGGCAGGTTAGGGGCTGATTGATGGGTGGCAGTGACAGGGGGTGATTGATGGGTGATTGACAGGTGATTGACAGGTGATCAGGGGGGATAGATGCATACAGTACACAGGGGGGCGGGTCTGGGGAGAATCTGAGGGGTGGGGGGTGATCAGGAGGGGGCAGTGGGCAGGGGGGGAGATAAAAAAAAAATAGCGTTGACAGATAAAGACAGGGAGTGATTGATGGGTGATTAGGGGGGTGATTGGGTGCAAACAGGGGTCTGGGGGGTGGGCAGGGGGGGGTCTGAGGGGTGCTGTGGGCGATCTGGGGCAGGGGGGGGATCAGTGTGCTTGGGTGCAGACTAGGGTGGCTGCAGCCTGCCCTGGTGGTCCCTCGGACACTGGGACCACCAGGGCAGGAGGCAGCCTGTATAATACACTTTGTAAACATTACAAAGTGTATTATACACTTTGTATGCGGCGATCGCGGGGTTAACATCCCGCCGGCGCTTCCGTATAGCCGGCGGGATGTTGCAGCGGGCGAGCGGTGACAGGCGCCGGCGTAGGATCGCGTCACGGATGACGCGATCGCTCCGCCCATGCCCTTAAATGGACCGCCGCCTCTGTGGGTGAGCCGGTCCTTCAGGGCTCCACTTCCCGGCCGCCTCTGTGCGTTAGGCGGTCGGGAAGTGGTTAATTACCCACCACTTTTAAATAAAATCCAACAAGAATTAGCGAATTGGTCGAAACTCAGACTCACCTGGTCCAGCCGCATAAATGTTATCAAAATGGACACCCTCCCCAAAATCCTTTACACATTACAAGCCATCCCTATCACGTTATCTGGTCCCTTCCTTAAAAAATTGCAAATTGTAATGCTAAACTTTATCTGGTCACACAAGACCCAAAGAACAAAATTTAAACTCCTTAATAGACCCAAATCAGATGGAGGCATGGGTTTGCCAAAAACATATTACTATGCAACATTGCTAACCCATGTTCTCAATTGGTTCCAAGATAGAAATAACAAACAATGGGTCACTTTGGAATCGGCTACCTCCAAATTAGACCCAAGAGCACGTCTTTGGCTGCCAACAGATTTGAAACCAAGACCTGATGACATTGCATTCTGGACTCAAATTGTCTTAAGAAAATGGAGGGACATTAGAGACCGACTCAAACTTTCTACTCTCTATAGCCCACTTACCCCTCTCCTTGACAATCCCAGCCTGGCCACTGGAATACAACAATCTTCCTTCCTAGGTTGGGACAGGGAATTCTGGCCCCAAGTAAGACACATCATTACCTCTAATAAGCTCATGCCTAAAGAGATTATAGGTAATACACAAAATCCTCCTAAGCTGGATTGGCTGACATGGTCCCAACTCTCCTGGTTCTACAAATCTTTGATCTCCAAAGCTAACATACATAGAAACCTTACCCCATTTGAAAGACTCTGTGCTACAACCTCCTCCTTAAATCATAAGGTCTCTATGATATACTCCCTACTAGTTTGTACAAAAAGTGAAGGAGATCTTCTAAAGCCAACAGACACTTGGGATAGGGACCTAGGATAAACTCTACCAGCAGAAGACTGGGGAAAAAAATCTTTGAACTATAAATCCTCAGTCTCCCTGAATTTTCAAGAGTGAAACTTCAAAATATATGCTAGATGGTACCGGGTACCAGCCCAGGTATCTAAATGTAATCGGGATAGCTCAGACCAATGCTGGAGGTGTTCACAATCTATAGGGACCTATATCCACATATGGTGGGAATGCCCTAAAATACAAGAGTTGTGGGTGGGGGTGTTTGAGGTCCACAGGCAAATGTACTGCAAGTCTTTACCTTTGAAAGCCTCGACGGCTCTCCTAACTCTACTCCCGGGTAGAACTTCCAATATTAAAAAATCGATAACCCCAATCTTACTTATCTCAGCGAGACTACTAATAGCTCGACATTGGAAATCAAGTGCAACTCCTAGTATGGCTGAACTATTTAAAGAGATAAATGGCATCATGCATTTGAAGGACCTCTTCACCCCGACCCTGGACAATCACGAATCCTTTGTTAATAAGTGGGCTATATGGATAGATTTCAGGGAATCAGAAAAAGCTGTGTCCATCCTTCAAAGGGCCCCTGGCCCCTCTATGCTCAATACCCCATTAACCTGACCTAATAATTAGCATTAAGCGACCCTAACTTGGGGTTAGACACACTTCCCACATTTCCTCTCCCCTCCACCCCCTCCCCCCCCCCCACACCCCTCCCCCCCCCCACACCCCTCCCCCCCCACACCCCTCCCCGTAGCTACCCTCTTCTACCTACTTCTTACTCTTTCCTTTTAATATATTTTTAATGGTGTATGCAGCAAATACCCATAAGCTTAACCTTTTCAGGACCGCGTGCAGTAGATTCTACGCCGCACTTGTGACTGTTCTAGCCTGATGCGGCGTAGAATCTACGCCGGGCCGCAATTTCCGCTCCCGACGCGATCGTGCGCACCCGAAGGGGGAGATTAAGCTGTCATATGACAGCCGACATCTCCCCCGAGTGATCAGCAGCCATCGCGTATGGCTGCTGATCACACGATCACTACGATCGCCGTCGGATCGTAGTGATCTGTTTGACAGCTGCGGCGGCAGGGGGGGAAAGAAGAGGATCCACTCACCTCCCTGCCGTTCCAGCGACGATCGGCGCCCCCCTCCGCTCTGGCTGGCATCTCCGCTTCATCTGACGTCAGCGCCGGGTCCCGGCTTGATGACGTCATCAAGCCGCGACCCGGAACTGCTCGTCAGACAGAACGGAGATGCCGGCCGGAGAAGAGGGTCCCGTGCGGCTCATCGCTGGAGCCTGGAAGGTAAGTGAAGGCTGCTGGCAGAAGGGGGGGGCCCAGGCCACCAAGGGGGGACACAATGCCAGGCAGCCACAGACGGGATCCGGCCGCCTGACCCCCCCAAACGCGCGCACCCCCTTCCCGCGCAAAATGCCTGGTCCTTAAGGGGGGGGTAGGTGGCCGGTCCCGAAAAGGTTAAGGTACGCATATGATGCTTTTTCTCAATTTTATACACAGATATCATATTACCTCACCAGCGAATCCTATTCTTATTACTCTTTCTTCAAGATGTAAGCTAAGACGACTTATATAGCCAACCTGGTCCATTTTTAACCTATAGTAATCTAAACTTAAAGAGAATCTGTATTGTTAAAATCGCACAAAAGTAAACATACCAGTGCGTTAGGGGACATCTCCTATTACCCTCTGTCACAATTTCGCCGCTCCCCGCCGCATTAAAAGTGGTTAAAAACAATTTTAAAAAGTTTGTTTATAAACAAACAAAATGGCCACCAAAACAGGAAGTAGGTTGATGTACAGTATGTCCACACATACAAAATACATCCATACACAAGCAGGCTGTAAACAGCCTTCCTTTTGAATCTCAAGAGATCATTTGTGCGTTTCTTTCCCCCTGTTCTCTTCTCATGCACTGAAGTTTCAGGCTGCTCTTTTCTTCCTGCAAACAGCTTTGCCCTTGTCTGAATTTCCTCAGTATGTGAAAGCCCAGCCAGCTCAGAGGACGATTTATCCAGCTTGTAAAAGATAAGAGAGCAGAGAGAAGCTGCACTAATCTAAATATCACACAGGCAGTGTGCAGAGAGGGGCCAGAAAGGGGGAGTTCATAGCAGAACCACAACACTGAAGAATTTGGCAGCCTTCCAGACACAGGCTGACAAGTCTGACAGGGAAAAGATACATTGATTTATTACAGAGACTGTGATAGCAGAAAGTGCTGCAGTAAGCCAGAACACATTAGAATAGCTTTTGGAACTTGTAGGATGATAAAAAACAGGATGCAATTTTTGTTACGGAGTCTCTTTAAGCTCTGTTTATTAAATTGGACTACCAGAATATCTACAATTGTACCAAAAACTCAAGCAAATGTTGTATCTCATACTTGTTGTTATACACATCTTTCCTATGTCATATATTTACTTTTTTCTGTTCTTGTTTAAATTCTTTAATAAAAATTTATTTTGAAGAAAAAAAAAAAAGAGTTGAACTTACCTGGGGTTTGTACCGGCCCCCCAGCAGACGACCTGTGCCCTCGCCAGTACAAAACGATGCTTCGGTCCCACGCCGCGGCTCACTTCCGGTATTTGTGACTTTGTCGTAAGCTACTGGGGCTTCCTCCAACCCCCTCCAGAATTTTTGCCCCTTGCCATCCTCCTAGGCCACCTTGATCTGCTGTTACGGCCCTCTGAAATTTCTTCAGTGCATGTGCAGTTCAGCTGCACATTTGCTTGCATTGTGCTTGCATTGTGCTCCCATGGCCAGGAGCATTCTGCACCTGTGCAGTATGCTCCCAGCGACCGGAGCGCAATGGGGGCGTACGAGACCGAGCCATGCATGCGCAGTACGCCTCAACCCGGAGAAATTTCAGAGGATCCTAGCAGCGGACCAGGGGGAAAGTGAGGTAGCTGGAGGAAGCCCAAGGTATGTGTGAATTTTCCTCCTACCCTGTCTCAGGCTTCCTTTAAGGAAAATTTTAATAAAGTGGTTTTTACACGAACATGTCACATGTTTACCTTATCAGTCAAATTTTATTCAATAATCACCATAATCACAATAAGTGTTTTAAATTTTTATTTTAAGGTTAATGTTGATGGACATCATGGGGCTTCTTCTTGGAGGCCACCATCTTGATCTCACACATTTCTGATTGCTTTTATCTTGATTCAAAATTCTTGTCAAATTACTTGTTGCTAATAAGTTGCTTGAAGTTTTGTATGTTGATTTAAGAGCCACTGACCATCTTCTTTGACCTCAGCTCAGGTAATTAAATCCCACTGGCCCTGCCAGTATTTCTTATATTTATAAACTAAGAGGATTATGCAGCAACAGTGGGAAATTTTTATAAGCCTTGGGGAGGCTTAAAAAAGCTACTGTAGATAGAATCTTAAATAACTAACCCCACAGCACACTTTGCTTGGGTGTGGACATCACAGATACAAAATATGCAGAATACAGGAAGGGAGACTCCAGTCTGCAAAACTGCTGTCAGTAGAAGGCTAACTAATTTTAGTCTTTAAGGAAGAATAACTTAGTCTTAATAGTGTTTCACACAATGGGAAACAAGATCATATGCTGGGATGAGACATACCAGCATTTCAGAATGGATCACCGGAGAAATATCCTATTTAGTGATACTACATAAATTGAGAAACTTCTCTGTAGGGAGAAAACCTACTGTTTGTCCCAAAAGCAAACTTATGCTGGGAATACACGGGTCGATCCGGCGGCCGATTAGCCGCCGGATCAACCCCGCTCAGCCACGCGTGCGCGCAGATCGATTACCGCTCGTCCCCACCGGCACTCCTTATCAGCCTCTCGATTCCCTGCCATTGTCCGCCGGCGGGGGTCGAGCAGCGTGATCGGACCAGCTGAATATTATTAGTGCAGAAACGTACCGTGTAACCCCAGCATTAGACCCTTTACTTTGTCAGTCAAACTTGTACCATGTGTTTCCTAGACTAATCAGCCAATTCTCACCTTGGCACAACAGGCGACCAGGATTGAATAAAACTAAGTTAAAAAAAACACATAAAAATGAAAAAATAGGGGTGGCTTACCTCTTATGACTACACAACTTTTATAGGAAAAGGAAACCTTTTATTTGCGCTGGTAACATTTCATGGGTACTTACCCACTTCATCAAGCCAATAACAGTGCCACAGTTAATAAAGCCTCAAAACTCGGAGTGCCATTTTCTCTGTGATTTTTCCCAAGGTGTTTATGACCAAACCCTTTGTCACTTCTTAGCTTAGTATGGTGAGATTGTGCAGTGAAAAAACGTTTGGGACACATACAGTGGGTTGCAAAAGTATTCGGCCCCCTTGAAGTTTTCCACATTTTGTCATATTACTGCCACAAACATGAATCAATTTTATTGGAATTCCACATGAAAAACCAACACAAAGTGGTGTACACATGAGAAGTGGAACGAAAATCATACATGATTCAAAACATTTTTTACAAATAAATAACTGCAAAGTGGTGTGTGCATAATTATTCGGCCCCCTTTGATCTGAGTGCAGTCAGTTGCCTATAGACATTGCCTGATGAGTGCTAATGACTAAATAGAGTGCACCTGTGTGTAATCTAATGTCAGTACAAATGCAGCTGCTCTGTGAGGGCCTCAGAGGTTGTCTAAGAGAATATTGGGAGCAACAACACCGTGAAGTCCAAAGAACACACAAGACAGGTCCAAGACAGGTCAGGGATCAAGTTATTGAGAAATTTAAAGCAGGCTTAGGCTACAAAAAGATTTCCAAAGCCTTGAACATCCCAAGGTGCACTGTTCAAGCGATCATTCAGAAATGGAAGGAGTATGGCACAACTGTAAACCTACCAAGACAAGGCCGTCCACCTAAACTCACAGGCCGAACAAGGAGAGCGCTAATCAGAAATTCAGTCAAGAGGCCCATGGTGACTCTGGACGAGCTGCAGAGATCTACAGCTCCGGTGGGAGACTCTGTCCATAGGACAACTATTAGTCATGCACTGTACAAAGTTGGCCTTTATGGAAGAGTGGCAAGAAGAAAGGCATTGTTAACAGAAAGCATAAGAAGTCCCGTTTGCAGTTTGCCACAAGCCATGTGGGGGACAGAGCAACCATGTGGAAGAAGGTGCTCTGGTCAGATGAGACCAAAATGGAACTTTTTGGCTAAAATGCAAAAGGCTATGTGTGGCAGAAAACTAACACTGCAAATCACTCTGAACATACCATCCCCACTGTCAAATATGGTGGTGGCAGCATCATGCTCTGGGGGTGCATCTCTTCAGCAGGGACATGGAAGCTGGTCAGAGTTGATGGGAAGATGGATGGAGCCAAATACAGGACAAACTTGGAAGAAAACCTCTTGGAGACTGCAAAAGACTTGAGACTGGGGCGGAGGTTCACCTTCCAGCAGGACAATGACCCTAAACATAAAGCCAGGGCAACAATGTAATGGTTTAAAACAAATCATATCTATGTGTTAGAATGGCCCAGTCAAAGTCCAGATCTAAATCCAATCGAGAATCTGTGGCAAGATCTGAAAACTGCTGTTCACAAACGCTGTCCATTTAATCTGACTGAGCTGGAGCTGTTTTGCAAAGAAGAATGAGCAAGGATTTCAGTCTCTAGATGTGCAAAGCTGGTAGAGACATACCCTAAAAGACTGGCAGCTGTAATTGCAGCAAAAGGTGGTTCTACAAAGTATTGACTCAGGGGGCCGAATAATTACGCACACCTCACTTTGCAGTTATTTATTTGTAAACATTTTTTGGAATGATGTATGATTTTCGATCCACTTCTCACATGTACACCACTTTGTATTGGTCTTTCACGTGGAATTCCAATAAAATTGATGCAAGTTTGTGGCAGTAATGTGACAAAATGTGGAAACCGTCAAGGGGGCCGAATACTTTTGCAACCCACTGTATCGACACTATCAAACACTTTCTCTTTGCAGCAGCCAAAGTTAGAAGAAAATATTTTTAAGTACAAGCATTCTGACTCCACTGTATAATTTTGAGGTGTCTTGCTTAAAAAGTGCAAGTTAACCTTCATTAAAAATTGCTGTCAGTACTGCATAATTCAATTTTTAAACCTTCTTTTCATTTCAGTGTGCAGTTAGCTGTGCTTGCCTAAAATTGCCAGGCACCAAGGGACCAAAATTATGGCAAAACGTAGCAAGGAGGCTGCACAACCAATGTAAAAAAAGCTCTTTCTTTATTTTGTTGTTTAGTCACTATTCAGTCATGTCCAATTCTGCGACACACATGGACCACAGCACGCCAGGCCCCTCTATCCTCTACTGCCTCACAAAGGTTTTCCAAGCTCATGTCTGTTGCTTCTGTGATATTATATAGCCATCTAATTCTCTGCAGTCCCCTCCTCCTTTTGCCCTTGCTCTTTTCCAGCATCAGTGTCTTCTCCAATGAGTCCTGCCCGTGTGTCCTAAGTATTTCAACTTTATCTTCAGCAATGCTTCTTCCAGTAAACAGTCAGGGTTAAGTATTGACTGATCGGATCTTTTTGCAGTCTAAGGAATTCACAAAGTCTTCTTTAGCACCACAATTCGAAGGCGTCTTTTTCTTCAGCGCTCAGCATTCCTTATGGTACAGTTCTCACAACCATACATTACTACTGGAAAAACTATGGCTTTGACTATACAAATTTTGTTGACAAGGTGACATCTTTTGTGGAAAACTATTTTTATTTTTATAGAACATACAGACAGAAAACATAAAACATACATTTGTATCCCCCCTTACCCTCTCATTACTGGTTGGTTCCAGTCAAAAGGAGTATCAAAGTTCATAGTCCACATAACAAATATAGGATCAGAATTGTAGTATCCAGAATTGCAATTAGGCAGGTGAAAAAAGGCAGTAAGGATTTAGAACAGGTTTCTATATGCAAGAAAAATTAATTAGATAAAGAGCATCCAGAGGCAATACAGTAGAGAAGTTATTTACATATCCAGTTTGAATTTAGACATCCACCTAGACCATATCTTATAGAATTTCTTTGACGACCCCCTATTGGTGTATACACCTTTGTAGACAGGCAGATCATAGTTAATGGAGCTGATTACTTCTTGCGGAGTGGGGGCATCGGTATATTTCCATTTCAAGGCGATTTGCCTTCTAGCGTAGAATAAGATAATTCTAGCTAGGAACAACTTCCGTTCAGAGATAGTCCTAACACTAAAGATATTAAGTAGTAGGCTTTTAGATGTGTTTGGGATATACGGGCTTGCAAGTTCAAAGAGCAGACTATGGATACTGTCCCAATAGTATTTTATTTTGGAGCATGTCCAGAATATATGTAGGAAATGGGCGTTAGAATCGCTGCATCTCCAGCATTTGTCTTCATGTTCAGAGCTAATCTTAGATAGCTTATGTGGTGTGAAGTATACTTGATATAAGTATTTAATCGCAGATAGCTTGTGTCGGGCTGCTATTGGGGTCGATATAAATAGAGAGACTGAGTCGTTCCAGTCAGTTTCTGTGAGGTCCGGTATTGCGTTTTTCCATAATAGAAAGGGTTTGAGTTTGCTTGGATTATTAGTATTTATAAGTGTGGCGTAGACGAGGGAGATGAGACCTGTCTGACCTGAGTGGCTCAGGATATCTTCAATGGGATGAGATCGCAGGATTAATTTTGGTATGGTGAATTGTGATAGAAATGCATGTCGGAGTTGAAGATATCGGAAATACATTGAATTAGGAAGAGAGAATTGTTGTTTAAGGGTATTGAATTGTTTAATCCCATCTCCCTCAACCACATCCCTAAGCCTCGTTATTACCGTTTGCCCAGACTGATGGATCGGGAATAGACAGAAATTCGTTGAGTTTAGTGTTATTCCATATCGGAGTAACTGGTGACCACTGACCTGTGTTGGATACAAAATGTCCCACTTCTTCCCAGATGTGGGCTGTGGTGATCATGGGTAGAGTAAGGGATGAGGAGGCTTTAGGTCCTCTGAAGGGTAGGCTGGCTAGAGCTAATAGAGATCCTATGACTGCTGCTTCTAGTGCGGAGGCTGGATTGTAAGAATATTGCTCAAACCACCAGTGTGGTAGGGAGCACAGCTGCCCAATAGTAGAATTTCATTTTGGGTAAAGCAAGTCCCCCCCTGATCAACTGGGAGTTGCAGATTGGAGAGAGCTATACGTGGAGAAGAGGAATTCCAGAGAAAGGAGGAGAACATAGAGTCAAGTATATTAAATATTTTGGCTGGTAATTTTGTAGGGGTATGTCTAAAGACGTAAATAAATTTCGGGAGAATGCACATCTTAATTAGATTAACTCGGCCTACAAGGGATATTGGTAAAGTTGACCATGCCCTTAGTTTATCTTTAACTTGTGTAAGTAAAGGTTCGACATTAAGAGTATAGAAGTCTTTAACATTAGGCGTTAATTCAATCCCAAGGTACTTTATTTTGGACACGATTTGTAATGGGGTACTGTGGGTGGTAAGTGAGGGGAGTGGATCAAGGGGCATAAGGAGAGATTTGTGCCAATTAATGACTAGGCCTGAAAAGGAGCCAAAGTTTTCGATGGAGGTTAAAGCCGATAGGGATGTGTGAGGATCCGCTAAATATAACAGCAGGTCGTCTGCATATAGCGAAACTCTCTCATTGAGGGAACCTACTTGGAGACCTGTAATATCACGTTGAGACCGGAGTATTGCTGCTAGTGGTTCCATCGCCAGGGCAAATAGCGCTGGAGATAAGGGGCATCCCTGACGGGTGCCGCGTTCTAGGTAGAAGAAAGAGGAGACCTGATTCCCAGTGCAGACTCTAGCTTTGGGGGAATGGTAGAGTGCTTTGACATAAGTGATGAATTTAGGGCCTATATTGAATTTTTTCAGGACTGCCCACAAGTAGGGTCACTCAACCGTGTCAAAGGCCTTTTCAGCATCCAAGGAGGCAATAGCTCTGGAATTAGAATTAATGTGCTGTATAGATAGGTGGGTAAGCAATCTACGGAGATTGATATCGCATCCCTTCCCAGGAATAATACCCGACTGGTCTCTATGTATAATGGATGCGATAACTCTATTGAGTCGTATAGCAAGAATTTTGGCTAAGATTTTGCTGTCAACGTTCAATAATGAGATGGGGCGATAGGATGAACATAGTGTAGAGTCCCTCCCTGGCTTATGTATTACTGTAATTAGGGCTTCCGACATTGTCGGGGAGACAGCACCCATACGAAGGATTTCTTTATATACAGTCAGCAATTGAGAAGCAAATTGACCCTTATAGGTAGAATATAATTCGGATGGTAGCCCATCCAGGCCGGGGGCTTTCCCTTTCTTGAGAGAGAGAATGGCTTGGGTCACTTCAATTAAGGAAATGTCTTCTTCCAGCAAATTCATGTCGTCTACACTAAGGGCGGGGAGAGCAATTGTCTCTAAATAGGAGTCTATCTCGGCAGGGGCCTTTGACACGGTTGAGGTGTATAATTTTTGATAGTAGGATCGAAATGCATCGTTAATATCTCCTGGATGTGTGATCACAGTGCCATCATCTGCTCTTAATTGTGCAATTTGTGTAGTGGAGTGATCCTGTCTAATCAAACGGGCAAGTAGTTTCCCAGTACGATCACCATGTTCAAAGAGCCTAAGTTTGTGTAGCTGAATTTCTTGTTTTGTATTATCAATTTGTTTGCTGGAGAGTGTTAAGAGTTGAGATTGCCAGCATTGATATGTTTCAGGATTAGGGTTTGTTATATATTCTTGTTCAGCTTGTTTAGTTTTTTCCTCGATCTTAGTTATTATGATATTAGATTGCCGTTTTTCCTCTGCTATACTGGAAATGTATGCTCCACGTATCACTGTATTATATGTGTCTCAGGTGATCAGGGGGGGAACTGGGTCGTGGTTTAAGGAGTGGTATTCCCTCATCCTGTCTTGGACTAGGTATTTAACTCTTGGCTCCAATAGCCAGTGAGGGGATAATCCCCATATTATGGTGGATATTGAATTGCCAAGATCTAAGGTTAGTAGTATCGGACTATGGTCTGAGATGCCTTGTGGCAGCAGTTTGATATCATGGATTAGTGACGGGCGGGAGGGGATGCAAAAACCAGATCAATCCTGGATAACGTACGGTACGAGGCAGAATGGCAAGTGAATCCAGGCTCATCCGGGTGTTTCCACCTCCATACGTCCATCAATGAGTACGCTTGTGCCCAGTCCATAAGGACCGAAGAATTAGGCAATTTACAATGTAGGCGGTCTGTTTATGTAGAGGGGACCATGTTATAGTCACCTAGGAACAGGCAGTTAGAAGTGGAATAGCTAAGGGATAATTGAGCTAGGTCGTGAAGTAATTCTGTTGTGCCCGGGGGTGGGTTGTATAGCCCTACTAATATGATTTTAGTATCCTGAAATTTGCCATGAACTAGTACATATCTGCCTGAGTCATCAATCTTAAGGTCGAGGAGTTGAAAGGGGAGATTTTTCCTAATTAATATACTTACACCCTTAGAGTAGGAAGAATATGTGGAGTTATAATAATGTCCCACCCAGGGTTTTTTAAGGGCGAGTATTTTACTTCCGTGGAGATGTCTCCAGAAGAATAATTATATGTGGGGAGTATTTTTTAATGTAATTAAATACTAGTGATCTCTTAAAGGAGGAGTTTAAGCCTCTGGTGTTCCAAAGTATGCAATCAATTTGCTCACGTTTATGTGCCATTCATAAAAATATTTACATTGCCTAATAATGTCATATCTATATGGACCATATATAATATTTGAGAAGTGGAACCAGTACTTACCCTTAGGAACCAAGTAGAACCCCCACCCTGCATCTTCACCCAAATTGAAGCTGCCTTAATCCCTAACCTCGTTTATATAAAGGTATTCCCTTCCCCCCCCCCCCCCCCTCTCAACCTCCCTCTTCTTATATAGCTACGCTATCTAAAGTATCGTGTTATATAATAGTGTGGGTAAGAACTCTGACTGGGGTAGTCTTCTTCGTAACAGGTGAGCTCCGCCACCCTAACTCTCCCAATTAATTTTGGGGGTACATGTCTTAAACGTTGCGAAATATAATAACCGTGCGCGAGCTGGATGTGCTGTTATGTGTCTTCGTGTATATATTTATATATAGGACTATTACTCGCCGGAGGATCCAATCAGTACTCCCTGCATAGTTTGAGATTGTCGCAGCATGATGGCGTTCTTAAATTGTCTGGAAAGTCTCCATGTGTATATATATATATATATATATATATATATATATATATATATCTACCAATAAAAGGTACATCTCAGAGTCAGCTAAGCTAGTAACTTTATGTAATGTATTTCCAGTCACTTTTAAATGATAGGGGGAGCGGTAATACGCTTCAGCAGTATATTGATATTAGTGCTAAGAGGGAGAATCTTAAGTCTGAGATTTATCGCCATCTACTGGCTGTATCATATAGTATAATCATTGGATGCAAGTAGTATGTGTAGAAATATGACGTGCTAGAAAACCACCATGCTGAGACGCATAATATAGGAACAGCAGTAACATCAATATGATGGATAAAGAAAGGGGGAACTTTTCTAGAAAGCATTCCCATCATCCCCAGATTACCAGGAGTTCATATAGGATTATGGCTAGTTGTCTAAAATGACACGGGTTAGTTACAGCCTCAGTCATCAGTTTATGGGGGCAAAAGTAGATGGTACGATCAGGGGGGATGGGATCAAGGGCGCCAGCACAGTGACTGGGGAATTGCGCGTGGACCGGGGTATGAGCCGGCGCTCCCCGACCCCACCCCACCAAAGAGACCCCGCCCCTTCCCGGTCGCACCGAATGTCAACATTATATTATATAGAGTTCGTTAAATCATCAATAGATGGCACATTCAGGGGGACGGGATCGAGGGCACCGGCACAGTGACGGGGTACCGCACACAAAACCGGGGTATGAGCTGACATTTATACGGTCAGCACAGTGACGAGGAATTGCACGCGGACCGGGGTATGAGTCGGCGCATCTCGACCCCGCCCCCCACATGACGCCCCACCAGAGAGATCTTGCCTCCTCCTGGCTATACCGAATATCAACATTGAAATATTATATAAAATTCTGAATATTGTAGTTATCGACCATATCTATTATTATCGGGTGTTATTCCCTCCCACAACAGACCACTGCTAATTTGGTATTGCATTGTAGTGACAGCGTGCCATTGTTGCGTATCAAGCATATAGGGCGGCAATATAAATTTGAAGGAAGGCGCGCGTATCATTTAACCACTTCAGCCCGAGAGCAATTTTCACATACAGGCGCTGCTTCCATTCATTGGCCAATAACTTTATTACTACTTATCACACCTAAATGATCTATATACATTGTTTTTTTCAGGACAAATTAGGCTTTCAGTGTGTGGTAATTTTGTTTAGTAATCACCTTATTTTCTATGCATTTTAAAGGGAGAATAAGGGAAAAAATAGAAAAAAACAAACTATTTCTCCAATTACATCCATTATAGCTTTACATTAAACAGTGCTGGCTATAAGTTAAAACCACTAATTTTATTTGCTCATCCATCCTGGTTATTGCAACATTTAGAATATGTTCCTAGCACAATGTATGGTGACAATATTGTATTTGGAAATAAAGGTGTCTTTTTTCTGTTTTTTGTCTTTTGCTTTCTCATTGTACACTACGGATGATTACAAGACCTTATTTTCAAAAATAATAGTAATATACCCTCATGGCATACATATTTAAAAAGCCAGGTTCCTAAAGTAACAATACATGTTTTTTTCTTTTATATTCTGTCACTTTGTTTTCATTTTAGAAGTCTTTAATTTTGGTACAGAATATGCGAACTTTAATTTCTTTTGATTCAGTTTGTGACTAAAAAGAATACAGGAGGCATGGGCCTCAACCCTAAAACTCTTTAAACTGTATTCTATTACCTATCACGGTTAAAATGATACCACATATGTCTCTTGTAGCGTTGCTAAAACTTTCCCAAGTTTGATTATAATTTTGAAAATTACTTTTTATGTTTGATTGAGTTTGTCCCTACCTATTTTTCATGTGAGGTGGGTCACAGCTTTTAGACACACCAAAATTAATTCTACAACTTGTCCCTGTTAAAATGATACCACATGTGCCTCATTTAGTAACAAACTAGAGGTGCACTCTCCACAAATACACTGGACAAATATATTCGTCCAGTTGTCTTTAAGTGGTTAAAAATCGTACAAATGTATATCGCTGTATCAGCGTTACATGTATATGTGCATAGCGGTGACATGAGCGGGGTAAAAATACATGCAGTGTAATTTAGTGGTCCACTGCTGGAGGGGCACCAACCATTATTGCGGCAGTTAATAAAGACAGCGCATATATAAGGCAGTTATAGCATGCATACAGGATAATCGTTATGTGAGATAGCATGGCATATCATCCTTTAGCAGTACCGTTGAGATGGAGTGGATAGTAATAAGTCATATTGAGGAGAATTTCCTTGAGGCAGGGAACACACTTGACTTTCAGTTTTCCGCGCGCGTTTTTCTGCATACTTTTTCTGCACACTAAGTGTGTTTCCATGCAGGAAAACGCGCGCGTTTTTTCACAGCAGCTGATGTAATTGATACAGAAAACTGCCAAAATGTGCAGAATCAGGATGCAGAATGTCAGTTTTTTTTCTGCGCGCGAACATCACAGTAAGTGTGCACTAGCACATTGATTAACATGAGTTCTCAGTTTTTCTGTGCAGAAAACGCGCACGAAAACAGTCAAGTGTGTTCCCTGCCTCAGGCATGTGGAGTGGGGAGGAGGTACGACCAGGTCTATAAGAACAGTGGGCAAATGGTGAAAAATATAGGAACCAGAATATAAAGAAAACTTCTGTTATCTCCCGCAGGCCTAGCAAAAAGTGGGGAGAAGGGTAGTACTTATTTCCGAGAGGGCGGGAAATCACTCCTTCGTGTAGTAAAGTTGCCGCCAAAAGCGCCATCTTGAGCTGGCTGTCAGTTCCAAGGGGTAGAACATTCTGATATGGGTAGCAGGTCCAGGGGAGAGTTTTCAAAGTATCAAGGGGCATGGGAGTGAAGGAGAAACAGGCAGAGATATAAAAATAAGAATAAAAATATAGAGAGACGAGGAGAAAGCAAGCACATCCAGCATCATGCGTTTAATTGATCCACAGCCGTGGGTCATAGGAGTAGAGAACAGAACGTGGAAAAAGTACTTACAGTTTATGTTGTATAGTAACATGGATTACTGCTGTGGGTGAGGTTTGGCTGGAATGGTATCTAGCCATTTGAAAACCTCCCCTGGTTTTTCAAAGAAGTGGGTATTCTCGTTGTGTTGAACCCTTAGCTTTGCAGGAAAGAGCATGGCATATTGGATATCCCGTTCTCTGAGCTTCTCTTTAGCTTTTGTAAAAGACTTCCTCAGTTTCTGGGTAGCTGTTGAAAAATCCGGAAAAAGCATTATACGGCTGTTTTCAAAGTTCAAATCTCCCTCTCGGCGTGCTGCAGAGAGAATAGCATCCCGGTCCTTATAGTGAAGAACCTTGAAGATGAGAGCTCGTGGTGGGGCTCCAGGGGGGGCTTTCTTATTGGGGATCCGGTGAGCTCTCTCCACTGTGAAGAAGGGTGAGAAAGTATTGTCGGGGAGTAGCTTTTTTAGCAGATTTTCAACGTAGGTGGGTATGTCTTTACCTTCTGTTCCTTCTGGTAATCCGAGGAGTCTAATATTGTTCCTACGGTTTCGGTTCTCCGCATCCTCAGATCTGTCTTCCAGTGCTTTCAGGCGGTGCTGCATGGTTGGAATGGCCACCTTGTGCTCTCTCACCCGATCCTCTGCATCCGAGGTGCGTTGTTCTATTGCAGAAATCCTATCTCGGATATTAGAGATGTCTTGTTGTAGAAGCCCCATGCCCACCTCTACATGGTCTATGTTAGATGTGAGGGTAGCTTGACAGACTTTGATGGCTTCCATCAGGGCTTCCACATAGGGAAGGGGTGTTTCCTGATCCTCCGTGTCATCTGCGGGTAAAAGTTCTGCACCTTGCTTATTCTTGTTTCTGTTGGAGCTGGGAGTCTCCAAGGGGCAGTCTGGGGTACGGTTCTTCTCCCCCTTGTCCTTGTTGCCTTTTGTGCGCTGAGCCATCGGATCTCCGTAGGGGTGAAAGCGTGAGGAGGAGGAAAGATGGCTCCTGGCGGGACCAGGTTCCTGATCCCAGTCCGTGCTGTTAGGGTCAATTTCGCTGCAACTGTCGCTCGGAGGGTCACACCAATTAGCCAGTTTGATGTCTGGTGGAATATGGAACCAGCAGGATGGGTTCGGGCTGTGGATATTCAGTTGTTATCTCGCACTTTATAGTAAAAAGAAAGAGGGCAGTGGAGCTCTCACACCACACGTCTTCTTGGCTCTACATCCAGGCCACGCCCCCTACAAGGTGACATCTTTAATATTTAAATAGTGGTATGTGTGCTCTTCACAAGTTCAGATAGATTCCTGGTTTACACTAAACAGATGGATCGCTGCACATAATGGGGGGGCTGTCCTTAAAGATAAAAGTGTGAGCTGCGCAATGTTAATAATTCCAACATTTATATAGAGATTTTCTCCTGTTGGACTCCTAGCACTTGAGAGGCAGCCACTAGGGTGCACTCAGTAAGCAGTAACATTGTTAGGGAATCTTACTCGAGAACTGTTTACTCAACGGGTACTGGCTTACTGAATAGGAAGAGCCGAGATTTGAACCCAGGTCTCCTATGTCAGAGGCAGAGACCTTAACCATCCCCTTCTGAATGGCTAAGGAGTTAAAGGGAAGGTTCAGGGTGGCTCTTAAAAAAATAAAAATGCCCATCCACTTACCTGGGGCTTCCTCCAGCCGTGGGCAGCCAGGACGTGCCCTCGGCGCCGCTCTGCAGGCTCCCGATCCCCTCTGGTGGCCGACCCGACCTGGCCAGGCCGGCTGCCAGGTCGGGCTCTTCTGCGTTTCAAAATGCGCCTCACGGGGGGGCGCGCTGACGTCATCGGACGTCCTCCTGGCTGTACTGCGCAGGCGCAGAACTACTGCCGTCAGCGCGCCCCCGTGAGGCGCATTTTGAAACGCAGAAGAGCCCGACCTGGCAGCCGGCCTGGCCAGGTCGGGTCGGCCACCAGAGGGGACCGGGAGCCTGCGGAGCGGCGCCGAGAGCACGTCCTGGCTGCCCACGGCTGGAGGAAGCCCCAGGTAAGTGGATGGGCATTTTTATTTTTTTAAGAGCCACCCTGAACCTTCCCTTTAAGCAGTGGTTTAAAGGGAACCTGAAGCGAGTAAAATTATTGAAAATAAACACAGTAGCTGCAAATGAAAATTACATACTTACCTTGCTGTCAGTTCCTCTCAGAAGCTCACCATTTTCTTCTTACAGTGATCCCTTCCAGTTCTGACAATATTATGTCAGAACTGAAATATACCAGTTGCTGTCTGTTATATATCAGCAGCTGTCCGTTACAACTGAATGTGCAAGGTAATGTCCATGTTTCCCTATGGCTCAAGTGGGCGATGTTACAGTTTAACAGTGTGCTGACCAGGAAGTTGTTATGGGGTAATGGCCATTTTTTTTAAATGGAGGACGGAGAATTCCATTAATCACAGTGGACAAATGGGACGCAGGAGAGGAGAAATAGATTGAGGAGTAGACTACACAGGGGGTAAGTATGACCAGTGTATGGTTATTATGACTTTTTATTTTCAGTTCAGGTTCTCTTTAACTATCCAGTCACTGCTACATGGTGGTGGTATAGGATTGTTGCATCTTGTGCACATTCTTTGTTTCAGTTTTTCTGACTGATTGTAACATTTCAAAAATCTGACTAATGTACCACACACGTGTTTATTTTTTCCCCAATTATAAAAAAAATGATTGTAAACCCTAAAATTGCTTGGGTGTATATATTAATAAATTGACAATCTGGCACACACCATTTAGTTTTCATAAAAATTCATCAGAAAAATCCACCATTCCCGATCAACTTTTATCAAATAAAAAGCAATATGATTTCTTGCTCAAATTTAATAAACTTGATTTTTTTTTTGGGGGGGGGGGGGGGGGGGTAAATGTGGTCGTTTTTATTGAATTGCCACCTTTGTGATGATAAATGATTTGTATTTGCAGAGGATGAACAGTAAGTTAAGCAACATGCAGGAGAAAATATGTGATGGACAGTGTCCTCTGCCTTTATTCACATGTCTACATGTCAAGCCGGATGTATCAGAGCTTATGTTTGCTGGTAAGGATTTGATTGTATTCTTTCTAAACAATTTAAACAGACAAAATTGTTATGTGACATTATTTCACAGCATATAGCCCAGACAAACCACCTGTCTGGGTTAAAGAGTGGAACAGTTATCTCCCTTCTGCAAATAGTAGGCCCCCTAAAAATTCATGTAAGTAACACATTTCATATAACAAAGTGGTAATTACTGTGCAGAGAGAGATACAAAAATATATGTAGTGCATTTTGTTCCTGAAATAAAAAAAGCAAGATAGGAGCAACTATTTAGACAAGCAAGAATGCAGCAAGGATCAGTATGGGCAACAAGTAACAGTGGAAACAAACTGTGGTCAGCAAAATTAGTAATTTCCTATCTAAAGAATGCATTTAAAGGGAAACTCCGACCAAGAATTGCACTTTATCCCAATCAGTAGCTGATACCCCTTTTACATGAAAAATCTATTCCTTTTCACAAACAGACCATCAGGGGGCGCTGTATGGCTGATTTTGTGGTGAAACCCCTCCCACAAGAAACAAGAAAAGTTCATAATCTTGGCAGTTTCCTGTCTGTGAACCTTGCTGCATTGTGGGAAATAGCTGTTTACAGCTGTTTCCAACTGCCAAAAAAGCATGCAGCTACATCACTTGCCAACAGTAAAATGTCTCCCTGTAATAAATGTCAGAATGTAAATCAGGGATTTAAAAGATTTTTCAATGGGCAAACAGTGGCTAAATCATTTATACATAATTATTGTAAAAATGAAGCACTTTTTTTTATTACATTATTTTCACTGGAGTTCCTCTTTAAGTACAGGTTTGCTGTAACTTCTATCTTTGTGACAGCTTCCTACTTAACCTGTAGCTAGTTTATAATATGCTTCAGTCCTAAATTTAAAGAGTGACTTTAACGAACAGGGAAAAAAATAAATTTATACATTGCAAAATTAGACGTTAAAAAAAAATAGAAGAGAGATCATGGAATGATTGATATTCGCCATGTAATTTGTTAATGTTGTTTGATCCACAATGAGCTTGCACATCACCTTTACTACTAGCAAAAAAAAGAAAACTATACAACACCAACTGCCATTATTTATAACCACACCCACTAACATTGTGATAGGCTAAAATGTTGTTTTTTTATAGCTATACTTATGCACAGAGGGAGATACTATTTTCTTGGCAGTTGGAAACATCTGTTATTTCCCACAATGCAACAAGGTTCATGTACAGGAAATTGTCAGGACATCACACTGTGGGAGGGGTTTCACCACAATGTCAGCCATACTTCTGATGATCTATTAGAGAAAAGGTAAATATTTCACATGAGAAGGGGGGTGTCAGCTTGGTTACAGTTCCTATTTATGAATAATAACATTTCTGGCAGTTTCATGGAAGTTTTCCAGGATTGCCTTGAATGTTTAGAATTTAATATGTGTGGACAATTCCATTAACTCCCATAAATGTCTGTTGAGGATCTCTCCCATAATATTAGCCCTTGACTTCATTCACTTGGACTAAATTCACTTAATGACGTAGACAGGAAGAAGTTGTTTATGTGAATAATTAGTGGAAACATTTTGTTCTGACGTCTTATAAATGACTGCAAATGAGGTTAAGAGTGTAGTAGGCTAGTAAGTGTCTGACTAATCACCTACTAAAATGAGAGATGCAAAAAATACAGTTTATTTACTTTGGTTTTTTTCTTATTCAGTGATTTATGAGTTTTAACATTGCCTTGTGTTCCAAAAGCAATGGTGGCTAGTATAACAGAAAGTGGTATATTATATGCACAATATTTTTTTATTTACTTTCAACATGAAATGAAAACTGAAAGCATAAAAGATAGGGGAACAAAGTACTGTCACCAGAATGCAGCAGGGCTGGAATAAACAACACCTAGGCTCACCTGTAGCATGCTCCTGTTCAGCAATGAAAATAGCAGTATGGAAGAAGAAAGCCAGGCACTGCTACATAAAAACCCTTTATTTGTAACTGGGTTAGTGGCATACAGCGGGGGGGGGGGGGGGGGGGGTTGGATGGAGAGAAGAAAGGCTGGCACTGCTACATAAAAGCCCTTTATTGTGGCTGGGTTTGTGGCATACAGCAGTGGGGGGGGGGGGAGAAGAAAGCCGGGCACTGCTACATAAAAGCCCTTTATTGTGGCTGGGTTAGTGGCATACAGCAGTGGGGGGGGGGAGAAGAAAGCCGGGCACTGCTACATAAAAGCCCTTTATTGTGGCTGGGTTAGTGGCATACAGCAGTGGGGGGGGGGGGGGGGGGGCGGGAGTTTAAAAAAATCACAATGATTTGTACTTTCCAAATGACAGTTTATATTGTTGCTAACACAGAAATTAAACTGAACTTTAAAAATGTACATATCTACTGAAGCAAATTTTCAAGAAAGCTAATAAGACACTAAGGCAGAGGATTGGATACACGTTAGCTGGACATCCAATGGAGGGACTGACAAAGAGGAGCATCATCTGAGGAGTTAGAGGAGAGGTGGATAAGTCTATCGTTAGGCCGTATAGGAGGATGCTACAATAGTCTAGATTGGGATATGATTAAGGCATGCTCTTGTACATGGGTGGGCAAACTTATTTCACAGCAGCCTACAATCCTCTAGCGGCCCGCATACCCCCGACATTGCTTTCCTCTCCTCCCTCCCTGCAGAGTTGCGGGCGTGTGTACTGATATGTTTTAACTCACCCAATTGCACTTTCCAGCGTTGATCTTCCTGGCTACGACAACATCATGTGACACACTGGTATGTTCTGACGGCAGGTCACATGATGCCACCGATGCCATGAAGATCGGCGTTCGAAAGTCCGACTGGGTGTTTTAAACCTATTGTTACAGTAAAACAGACTTTTTTTCTTCTAAATGCTACCTGATCCGAGGGGTCTAGCCGGATCAGGTAGCATCAATTACCGCTGCTCCTACATCCCACACTCATTGATAAAAAAGGAAAACAAACATGGCCGCGACCCCTGGGGTCACAATGCTGCAGCTCTGACTTTGTGTGTCTTAAAACAGAGCAGGGAGGCGGGGAGAGGCAGAGCTGCCCGATCAGAGTTGGGGTAGGGGTGTTCTTAACACCAGGGTGAGTGTTTTGCAGTAGTTCCCATCCCCTTCTCCTGTTGGCTGCCGACAAGCTGCTTGGTACCAGTTTTGGGGGGTGACAGGGGAGTGAAAAGGGGGAGAGAGTGTTGCCGGAGGCATAGAGGCATGTCATGTAGCAGGGAACATGAGCTGCCTCTGGTACACTTTAAAGAGACTCTAACAAAAAAATCCCCTAGGGGTACTCACCTCGGGAGGGGGAAGTCTTAGGGTCCCAATGATGCTTCCCCATCCCTGTAGCTGCAGACAGTCCAGTGCTGGCTCCCCCGAAGCGTCCCGGAATCCTCCTCTGACAAGCGCTGATTTATTTACCTTCCCTGTCTCCAGTGGGGGCGCTGTTGCGGCTCTCAGCACAGAGATAGGCAGAAATAGCCGATCTCTGTCGGGTCCGCTCTACTACGCAGGCGCAGGAGACTTGCACCTGCGCTGGAGCCGGGAAGGTAAATATTTACATCCCTGCTATTCCGAGGGGCACAGCGAGACCGCCGTGGGACATAGGAGGACGGAGGAAGCCTCGATCTGATCCGGAGGCTTCCCCCACCCGAGGTGAGTACCCTCCAGGGGAACTTTTTTTTTTAGTTACAGATTTTCTTTAACCACTTCACCCCAAGGCGGTTTTTACCCTAACGGACGAGAGCGATTTTCACCTTTCCATGCTCATCCCTTTCATTTGCCAATAGCTTAATCACTACTAATCACAATAAAAATGATCTATATCTTGTTTTTTTCCACCAATTGGGCTTTTTGGGGGTTGATATTTGTTTTCAGTAATTACTTTATTTTCTATGCATTTTAAAGGGAAATACAAGGAAAAAATGAAAAAATACACTATTTCTCCAATTTCATCCCCAATGGTTTTAATATAAACACTGCTACTGTACATAAAACGCACACATTTTATCTGCCTATTTGTCCTGGTTATCACACGATTCTAATTATGTCCCTAGTACAAAGTATGGTGACAATATATTATTTGGAAATAAAGGTATTTTTTCTTTGGTTGTTTTTTTTCCACTATTTTCACGTGTATGTGCACAGGAAAGCATGTGCACGCTCGCACATGCGCACGCGCACAGCGGCAGCAGCACTGTCTGACTTATAAAAACGTCCTGGAGCCATTAAGAGGCTCTAGCAGGACATTTTTATAAGTCAGCATGTCATTCAGTGGTTAAGCAGGCTCGCAACTCTGCAGGAACTTTGCAAGGAGGGAGGAGAGCAGAGGAATCCAAACATGAACAGGCCATAGTCCGTAGTTTGCCCAGCCCTCCTGTAGTATTTTAGTTGTATCCTGTATAAGTAAGGAGTAAGTCCCCATTAACCTCCCTGGCATTATTATTTCCAGATTTAGGGTCTAAAAGCCATGCCATTTTTTCACAAGCTTTTACACTTTAAAAACAAGATAAAAATATACCACAGAGAGATCTACAGCAGCTACTGCGTATAATTCACTCAGGCACGGTATTACCGCTTTAAACTGCAGATTTCCGTCCTGAGCCTGACACGGGATTACTTCTAAGGAGTTAAAGTCTAGTTGGGATATGGGAACACTTGCGCTAAAATTTTAATTATGTCCTGCATCAGGAAGAAGCAAATGTCATTACAATTAACATCCAATTTGACTTAAAGGGACTCCGAGCTCAGAAAAAAAAGGAAAGTTGTACTCACCAGGGGCTTTCTCCAGCCCAGTGCTGGTCGGGAGGTCCCACGACGGCGTCCTGGCTCCTCTCCTTCTCCCCGCTCCGGAATGGCTGGCAGGCCGCAGCCCGGGCGACACTCCGTACAGTGTCGGGCTGCAGCTTCCGCGTATGACGCGGATTACGTCACACGCCGGCCGCCTCGCGTCATCATGGCGGCCGGCGTGAAAGTACTGCGCATGCGCGCTTTAATCGCGCATGCGCAGTACTTTCACGCCGGCCGCCGTGATGACGCGAGGCGGCCGGCGTGTGACGTAATCCGCGTCATACGCGGAAGCTGCAGCCCGACACTGTACGGAGTGTCGCCCGGGCTGCGGCCTGCCAGCCATTCCGGAGCGGGGAGAAGGAGAGGAGCCAGGACGCCGTCGTGGGACCTCCCGACCAGCACTGGGCTGGAGAAAGCCCCTGGTGAGTTCAACTTTCCTTTTTTTTCTGAGCTCGGAGTCCCTTTAAAAGGACCCTTTATTGAGGGGGTTCTAAACACTGCCCTGTTTTCTTGAATTGACTCAAAACAGGGATGCACATCAGGTGCTCTTACTAAATGCTTGAGCTCACTAACATTCTTGTTTCAAATGTGCCATACTACTGAATCCAAAAAGAGCATCAGGAGAGCCAGGAAGGAAATAAATGTGGCAGCCTTCATATTCATCTTACTACAGAGTCACTTTAAGTCTTAGACCCTTATTCAATTAACTTTTTCTCTGTACTTTCTCCTAGGAGATAAGTTTTTAGCGTCTCTTTAAAATTACTAGTGAGCATATTGCAATTTTAAATAGTACCAAAAGTAGGTGAGAAAGTGCTATCAAAATAGTTTTGACTATTTTCTTGCATGCTTCTAGTTTAACCCCCTACCGACCGATCCACGCCAAATGGTGTGAACGCGGTGGCAGCCCAAGGACCACTCCATGCCGATCGGCGTGAATGGCTAGGGGCGGGGATCGCAGGAGATCATGCAGGCCAATGCGCGCGCATCCCCACTGGAATGACGTAGCTCCGCTCCGCCATCCGTCTCCCAGCGGCGATTGTCTAATAGGACTGTACAGCGCTGCAATCTAAGGTAGCACTGCGCTGGGGACATCGATGTGACACGGCTGTCCCCCGGCAGGCTCAGGAGTGATCTGCTGTCATAGGCTGAAGCCTGATTGGCTGGCGGTCGGGGACAGTGTAAACTATATAAATAAATACCAAAATGTATTGAAATCAAATACATATTTTTATAAAAATAAACAAACATCCCAGGAGGGAGGAGAGCCCACCAACAGAGAGCTATCTGGGAGGGGGGGGGGGGGAAAATCACTTGTGTGCTGAGTTGTTCTGGGGGGGGGGAGGGAGAATCACTTGTGTGCTGAGTTGTTCTGGGGGGGGGGGGGGGAGAATCACTTGTGTGCTGAGTTGTGTGGCCCTGCAACGAGACCTTAAAGCTGCAGTGGCCTATTAAGTAAAAAATGGCCTGGTCACTTGAGGGGTTTAACACCACAGTCCTCAAGTGGTTAAAAGGCGTTTTATTGACAAGGGGCTTGATTCTCAAAAGCGTGCTAACTGCTATCACATCTGTTATCATGCGCTCTGCCGCTCGCAGAGCTTTTCACACGAACAGAGTTAGTTCACGTGATAATCGAAGGTTTCTGCACGTGATCGCGCGGAAACCTTCGCTTATCACGTGAACTAATGCTGTTCGCGTGAAAAGCTCTGCGAGCGGCAGAGCGCGTGATAACTGCTGTAATAGCAGTTATCACGCTTTTGAGAATCGAGCCCTAGATGTGAAAATATCTGGGCGAAAGTTTTATTTGTATATAGGCCCTAGTGTCTGTGGAACAACCAAGATGACTTTGTAACCCAATATTCATCCGATCCAATTCTTCCTTTACTTTCAGACTGGGTGGAATTCAGCCCCTTTGAAATAGGAATGGCAAAGTATGGCACATTCATGCCTCCAGAACTTTTTGGAAGCAAGTTTTACATGGGAACGGTTATAAAGAAATATGAAGAATATCCACTGCATTTTTTAATGGGTGAGTATATTAAATTTCAGCAAAAGGCTGAATATTATGCTGACCTAGATAGATTTCAAAACTAAAGTCAGCTAAAGAAAACAGCTAGATATATTGCAGAGTGATTGTAATAACATGTTTTAGAGCCTCCGGTCTCCAGGTTACGTCAGTAGAAATTATGAGAATTTGCAGTTCAAATATAGTAGTAAGAGGCACCCTTGTAAGAAAGAATAACTTACCTTTTAAAATAAGATGACAACTTTGGCAATGGACATATATCTTTATTTATACAACACGTTTCACTGGACACAGTCATATTCCTCAAGGGATTTCTATAAAGGTGCTATATAATATCGATGAGCCACTCATTAAACAATCCTTAGAGCCACACCAAATACATTTCATATTAAATAAGAATGTCATAAACAATTCATATTTTTATCTATACATTGGTTAAAATCTACTTTACTATATATATATTATTGGATGTATGCATGTGCCGCCAGCACTCGAAAATGCTCTGACCAATTTCAACGAAACTTGACATACAGATCCCATACTACTTATGAAGATATGTTCTGTGGATCTCACGTCCCCCTGCAAACCTGGGTGGAACCACAAACAGCCAACCAGATTTCACCCATTCATGTAAGTGGAAAGAATGTAAAAGGCTGCAATTCTCACTGTAATAAAGCCAGAGTCCCCAAACTTGTCACTTGGTGGCCGAGGTGAAAAATTCAGGGAAAGTGGGTGGAGCCAATCAAATTTCAGCAATTCATTTTCAATGGGAAAATGTAAACTGCAACCATTCTTACACTGTTAATGGCAGGGTTCTTAAACTTGCAACAGTTGGCAACTGGAATAACTGTTAGGAAAGATTAACCCCCCCCCCTTCCTTATCCAGAGTGCAGCAGATTGCATGGCAGACCTCTATGTACCAATCCCCTCATGTGCTGAGTAATGTTTGCCCAACTTGTGCTATTAGCCATGGCATATATTGATGGCAATGGCAGACCTCTGTGTGTGTCAACTCCCCTTTTCACGCTGCTGTTGTGCTGTGCCAGATTTTGATTGGCCTTGTGCTCCCGGAGTCTAACAGCCACTGCAATATATGTAGTTTAGCTGAGCGGCGGTGACTGCGTCCCCTCGCCATGTGCATTGTGTCCCATAGGAGGTGGAGGGAACTACCTCAATGCATATAGGGATAGGTCCTGGGGAACTTATGGTGGAATCTGAGGGTCTCCTTTAAGAAAGAGACCCATCCATCCCCTTCCAGGTGAATCACTTTTGACCCTCTACCTATTTATAGTAAAATTACAAGTCAAAACTTTATTAAAAATAGAAACAAACTTCTGTATTTTTTTTCCATCTGTCACTTCCATCTTCTTTTCTTTCTTCTGTCTTCTCCCTTAAATCTTGAATGAAGACTGTCCTCCTGGCTGCCACTTCCTGTCGTTACTTTAGCTTCAGCCATCACTCATCATCGCTCATCACTAATCATCGATCAATAATTGTTTAAATAAAATTAGGCAGGTGCATAAACTTGGGCACTGTTGTCATTTTATTGATTCCAAAAGCTTTAGAACTAATTATTGGAACTCAAATTGGCTTAGTAAGCTCAGTGACCCCTGACCTACATACGCAAGTAAATGCAATTATGAGAAAGAGTATTTAAGGGGGTCAATTGTAAGTTTTCCTCCTCTTTTAATTTTCTCTGAAGAGTAGCAACATGGGGGTCTCAAAACAATTCTCAAATGACCTGAAGACAGACTGTTCACCATAATGGTTTAGGGGAAGGATACAGAAAGCTGTCTCAGAAATTTCAGCTGCCTATTTTCTCAGTTAGGAACATATTGAGGAAATGGAAGACCACAGGCTCAGTTCACATTAAGGCTCGAAGTGGCAGACCAATAAACCGATAAACGCGAGCGACAAATGGTGAGAACAGTCAGTCAACCCACAGACCAGCACCAAAGACCTACAACATCATTTTGCTGCAGATTGAGTCACTGTACATTGTTAACCACACGGCGCACTTTCCACAAAGAGATGCTGTATGCAAGAGTGATGCAAAGGAAGCCTTTTCTCTGCCCACAGCACAAACCGAGCCGCTTGAGGTATGCTAAAGCACATTTGGACAAGCCAGATTCATTTTGGAATAAGGTGCTGTGGACTCATGAATCTAAAATTGAGTTATTTGGGCATAACAAGGGGCATTATGCATGGAGGAAAAACAACTCAGCATTCCAAGAATAACACTTGCTACCTACAGTAAAATATGGTGGTGGTTCCATCATGCTGTGGGGCTGTGTGGCCAGTGCAGGAACTAGGAATCTTGTCAAAGTTGAAGGATGCATGGATTCCACTCAGTATCAGCAGATTCCGGAGACCAATGTCCAGGAATCGGCGACAGAGCTGAAGCTGCATCGGGGCTGGATCTTTCAACAAGACAACGACCCTAATTTTGTTTAAACAATTATTGCACACTTTCTGTAAATCCAATAAACTTAATTTCACTTCTCAAATATCCCTGTGTGTGTCTCCTATATGATATATTTAACTGGCATTTTTTTATCGTAACAACCAACGATTTATACAGGAAAATCATGACTATTAACAAGGTTGCCCAAACTTTTGCATCCCACTGTATAGTAGATGCAATATTGTCCTTCATATAGACCAAGGTATAAAAACTCATTGTCAATTCAAATTTTTTTTTATGTTGCCTTTGGATGTATTTAAACGTTTTCTTGAGTACCTCTTTTCCAAACTACACTACTCCATTTTTTTATAATCTTTCTTGGCAAGTTAGACCTTCTATCCCTTTGATTAATTTAGTTGCCCATAACATGTTTTAAAATGCCAATGTCCTTCCTATAGTGTGCCCAAAACTGTACCATACTCGAGATTTGGCCTTAAAAGTTATTTATACAGAGGGAGTAATGTAATATCTAATCCTTACTAATTGCTGTTTGTATGCTTGCCAGAATACCATTTGCTTTAGCTGCTGCTGCTGCTGCTGCATGGCATTGAATATGGTTGCATAGCTTGTCAGCCAGTATATGCAATACCTTCTCTAAGGCCTCTTTTTCCCATGGGCAGTTAATAGGCAGTGAAACGCCTCTCAAACTCTCATAACTGCTTGTTGCTGCCTAGTAACTGCTCACTGCTGTCTGGTAACTGCTTGCTGAGTACTCAGTTCAACTGTCTGTGGAAAAGAGGCCAAAGTCTAATGTTGCCTAGCTGTGTCCCAATTAGTTTAAATGGTCTTATGGCATTGGCATATCCCAAGATGCACCTTACATCTATCAACATTAATTCTCACCTGCCATATGCTTGCACCTATTGCCTTATAAAGTATGTAACTATCCTGCTGAGTGTTGTTAATTCTACATTGTTTTGTATCATTTCCAAAGATGGTATCACAATTTTGTATTCCATCCACTGTCATTAGTAAACTAAAGACTGGACCCAATAATGGCCCATGTAGGACACCAGTGCTAAAAAAATTCTCTTTCCGACTATGATCCATATATTTGTACTTGTGATGTTCTCTTCCCTAGCCAGTTCTGTGACTGTAACCACTGATCTATAAGTCTACACAAAGCATGATTAAAAGGTATTGCTTTGTTTATACACCTGCAGCTTTGTTCAATTACTGAAGCAAAAGCTCATACACACGTACCAACAATCTATCCAACTATCTACCAAATTTGTCTGTTGGAAGATAAGATGGATGTGTGTACAGCTGGCAAACAACCAGATGACCAGCTTATAACAGGTTATTTGACAGATCCCAACTGGTGGATCAATCTGTTTAACTATCATACAGATTGGAACATGTGTACAAGTCTTTTGAACAACTTTGTTGTTTTTGAATGTGGACATGTTGTGCAGTTTGTCATTTATCTTGCAGGCATTGTCTTTAAGTGAGTTGGTTGTTTAGTTGGTTGGTGTGTATGTGTGTGTACGTACTTGTCAGGTAAACCACTTGTTTTGTAGTTGGTCATGTTGTGCCATTGGTTGCGCATTAAAGAGACACTGAAGCGAGAATAAATCTCGCTTCAGTGCTTATATTCAGCAGGGGCATGTGTGCCCCTGCTAAAACGCCGCTATCCCGCGGCTAAACGGGGGTCCCTTACCCCCCAAATCCCCCCTGCAAAATCTACGACCAACTTGGTCGTAGATTTTGCTGCTCTTGAGGCAGGGCTAACGGCTGCAGCCCTGCCTCTCAGCGCCGTCTATCAGCGGCGCATCGCCGCCTCTCCCCCGCCCCTCTCAGCGAAGGAAGACTGAAAGGGGCGGGGGAGAGGCGGAGATACGCGCTGACAGACGCGTGTGAGGCAGGGCTGCAGCGGTTAGCCCTGCCTCAATGTGGAAGCGCTGCCCGGGACTCCACGAGGGGATTGGGGAGGTAAGGGACCCCCGTTTAGCCGCAGGATAGCGGCGTTTTAGCAGGGGCACACATGCCCCTGCTGAATATAAGCACTGAAGCGAGATTTATTCTCGCTTCAGTGTCTCTTTAAGTTGGACGTGTCTATAAGCCTTCACACACTCAGGGATTGTGGCATGCATGCACAGGTTTGGGGATTAATCACTCCCATCTCAGTAACAACTTAGACAACTATGCAAGGCAGATTATAAAGTGATTCACTGTAAAGCTTCTGAGAAGCATCAGAGGAGAGACCAGGCACACTACCAGAATAATTATTACAAGTAGCTCAGTGCAATATAGCCTGTGAAAATGCTTGACAAATACAGAGATGATCTGATATTTATTGCTTTGCCATAATGAATAGTGGAGATTTGCATTTGGCAACTGTTCGTTGTCTAGACAACAATAGCTAATTTTAACATTTATATGAACCTAAAGACAAAGACTAGTATCAACTACTGTACTTAGGGAAAAGGTCAATATTTTGAAACAGGTGATTTAACCAGAAATGAGATCTGGAAAGCCCCAAACAATGTTTACATACAGATATCTATCTAACATTTACCATTTTAAAGACAGGTAAAAGCTTTCTGTAGCAAATAAAGGAGGTAGAGTTCCGCTCAATAAAACCTTTCAGTCAGGAGTCAGGCAGTGGTCATCACAGGATCTATGGGCTTCCACAGACTTCTGCAGACACATTTGACAACTGGTTCTAAAGGAATGTATGGACAACACTTCACTGAGATCGTTGGCTACATTAAGCAAACAAATGTGGTTCTACTAAATGCAGAGATGATGCAAGAGTTAATTAATTGAATTAATTGGATTAATTGAAGCTCTGTTGAGCACTATGGAAAGTATGCTAGTGTTATAGAAATGTGGTAACTAATAAGTACATGCATGTATTAAAGGCAGTCAGACAATGAACCTCAGTGGGAATTATATACTGCATGCACACTAGAAACTCTTCTATGTTCTTCACTGAGGCCTCTGTACAGACAGACCCTACTTACAAACAGGTTTTATGCTGGGAAGTTGTTTGTAAGTCAAATCATGTCTTATACATGTTGGTGCATGTGGATAAATTATTTACTTTGAGACAACAGAGGATTTGAACATACAGTATAAGCAATGTTTTTAATTGTTTTTAAAGAGACTCAGTAACAAAAATTGCATCCTGTTTTTTATCATCCTACAAGTTCCAAAAGCTATTCTAATGTGTTCTGGCTTACTGCAGCACGTTCTACTATCACAGTCTCTGTAATAAATCAATGTATCTTTCCCCTGTCAGACTTGTCGGCCTGTGTCTGGAAGGCTGCCAAGTTCTTCAGTGTTGTGGTTCTGCTATGAACTCCCCCTTCCAGGCCCCTCTATGCACACTGCCTGTGTATTATTTAGATTAGGGCAGCTTCTCTCTTCTCTCTTATCTTTTACAAGCTAGATAAATCGTCCTCTGAGCTGGCTGGGCTTTCACATACTGAAGAATTACAGACAAGGGCAAAGCTGTTTGCAGGAGAAAAACGAGCAGCCTGAAACTTCAGTGCATGAGAACTGCAGGGGGAAAGAAACACACAATGATCTCTTGAGATTCAAAAGGAAGGGTGTATACAGCCTGCTTGTGTATGAATGTATTTTCTATGTGTGGACATACTGTACATCAACCTACTTCCTGTTTTGGTGGCTATTTTGTTTGTTTATAAACAAACCTTTTAAAACTGTTTTTAACCACTTTTAATGCGGCGGGGAGCGGCGAAATTGTGACAGAGGGTAATAGGAGATGTCCCCTTACGCACTGGTATGTTTACTTTTGTGCGATTTTAACAATACAGATTCTCTTTAAGTGCTTTAATGTGCTCTAGATTACTTACAACAGTTTATACAGTACTGTAGCATGTAACAACAAAAATATGTAATAATAAACACTTTTTACAGTATATTTTGTACATGAGGACAACTTTGTATGTATGAAATATTTGTAACTTGAGTTTTTTCTAAGTAGGGAACTTTATGTATTTTGGTATCAACGTAAGTGAATGAAAAAGCTGACTTGTAGTTGCCTTCTAAAGTTTGTATCATTTTCAGGTGTGTGGGGCAGTGCTTTCTCCATACTATTCAACAGAGTTCTGGGCGTTTCTAGCCACAACAAAGGAGCTACAATGGAAGAAGAATTAGGTAACTGTCATTTACAGAGGAATATTTGCATATAAAACATTTATAATGTACATATATGCATATAAAATAGTTCATTTTCAATGTAAAGGAAATTGTCATTGAAATTGACATTTCCACTGCTCTACATTGATAATAGTGGGTTTGTTTGTTAAATATTAGGAAACACAATGGCCATATGCAATTCACTTTTGAAAAGTTTAAAATGCATCTTATCAAAAGGTGTTAAATTATCACCTAGGACCTAGGTGATAATTTAACACCTTTTGGTAAGATGCATTTTAAACCGCAAGGTAGAAAATACTCAAAATAAATTTGCTAGTACTTTTTTACCTACTTTTTGTTACTTTTTCACTTTTAAAATGCTGCAAAGTTAGTTTAACCTCCTGAGCGTTACGCCGCTGAGGAGGTTTTGTTACTTTTTGCCCGATTACAAAATTACTGTCCGAAATGACTGAAAAGCTTATAGCTAGCACTAGGCTAGCTAGTAGAAGTCTCCAGCACCCTCAGATCCCTGCCTCTCCCCCTTTTATACATTACACAGCCTGGATCGAGCGATCAGCGCAGCCTCCCCGGACAGCTCCGGTCTTCTCTATAGGGAGGATCGCACATGACGTCGCCGTCATGCGCAAACCCGATCCTCCCCATAGAGAGACCGGAGCTGTGCAGGGAGGCTGCGCGATCGCTGTATCCGGGGGGTAATGTATAAACGGGGGGATCGCTGGGGAACGGCGGGTGCCCGACACTAGTACTAGCTAGCCTAGTGCTAGCTAAAGGGTTTACAGTTATTTGTGACAATTTTATATTGGGGGACTCCTGGGGCCACAGAGCGGTATCTCCGACACAGTGTCACGCATACCGCTAAGGAGGTTAACGAGAAGATGAAAATCATCTCCAAGGAGAAAACTCAGGTGAGAAAGTGATATGCATATGGCCCAATAAGTTTTAAGAAGTTTCTACGAAATTAAATATAAGGCAGGGAACACACTTGACTTTCAGTTTTCCGCGCGCGTTTTTCTGCATACTTTTTCTGCACACCAAGTGTGTTTCTATGCTGGAAAACGCATGCGTTTTTTCACAGCAGCTGATGTAATTGATAGAGAAAACTGCCAAAATGTGCAGAGTCATCATGCAGAATGTCAGTTTTTTTTCTGCGTGCGAACAACTCAGTAAGTGTGAACTAGCCCATTGATTAAAATGAGTTCTCAGTTTTTCTGTGCAGAAAACTCGTACGAAAACTGTCAAGTGTGTTCCCTGCCTTACTCTACTCAGTGCTGACTTTTTAAACAGATATTTATTTTTCATGTTTGGAACAGACGCAATCCACACCACCGTCACTACCTTTGTCCCACTCCTTAAAATGAAAAAGATTACTGCAACTGACACTTTATTTCTGCTGAACACATATATTGAAGAGTTTAAATCCAAAGTCTAGTTATAAAAACGATCCAAAGGCTGTCAGTCATAAGGGCTTCAGAGCGAAACATGCACCTCAGGTGCCATATTCCACATCACTGCAATTACCATTAGAAATAGTCACTGAGATACAAATATAGTGAAAATAAATGCACCTACATTTAAAATGTCAGGTTTTTGTGATGTAAAAATGAGACCACAATAAATTATTTCCAAATTTTTCCTACCTTAAATCTGACCTTTGACCTGTACAATCATACTATTTTGAAGTACCTTTTAATTGAATTACAGATTTCATCCTGCCTGACTACCATGATTATCACCTGCCATCAAATAGAGGCTCTGATTAACTTCAAATAAAGTTCAGCTAAGATTTTTCTGACATTTCCTTAGTTATCTACTACAGCAAACCCATGGTTCATAGCGAGTTCATAAATCATCAAAGGGGTATCATTGTTAAAAGGTATCAGACAGGAGAAGAGCACAGCAATACTTCCACAGCATTGAATATACCAGGGAACACAATGAAGACCATGATCAAAAAGTGCTGGAAATATAGGACAACAGTGGCATTGTCAAGATTAGGGCATCCCTCCAAAACGGATAAAAAGACAAAACAAAACCTAGTCAGAAAGCTGCCAGAAGGCCCATGGTAACAGTGAAGGAGTTGCAGGGATGTCCGGTAATTAAGGTTGTGTATTACATGTAGTAATATCCCATATTTTCCATATGTCTAGGCTATGGGGTAAGTTTGCAAGATGGAAGCTGTTTCTGACTAAGAAAAACATCCAGGCTCTGCAAAAAAAATGTATTAAAGAGGAACTGTAAGGATCCTCTCAGCGATGTCCAGCAATGTCCAGTAAAAATGCCTGGGACGAACCATTTCTACTCCTGGCAGAGTAACAGTTTTTTTTTCTTTATTCCAGCAGTTGTAACGGTTATACAGTGAAGGCTGTAACCACCTTTTTTTTTTTTTAACTCACTGATGTCATCAGAAGGCACCCTATGCATGTGTGGAGAGAAGTGCAGTTAGAGAACTAGCTGAAAGAGAAGGGCGTTTTTTGTCTGTATATACAAACAAAATTGAATGGTTGTTGTAAAGCAGTTTTATGCTATGTACACACCATACAATTTTCTGGCAGATTTACCTGCCAGTTCGTTCTTTTTCCAACATGTCCAATCTGAATTTCGATCGATTTCCCGATGGATTTCCATAGACGTGAACAAAAATCAATCACAATTCAGACCGAACATGTTGTAAAAAAAAATCGAGTAAATTGTATGGTGTGTACTTAGCATTAGTAAAGTAATTGCACCACGGTAAATGAATGGGAAAAGGGTGGTTTATTGATTCTTATCACAATTAAAGAATTCGACAAGTGTATAATCGCATTCAGATTAACTCTGTACGGGAGATGCAAGCTGTTCAGTGAGTGCTGGGGAAGATCATAACACTGGGAGGGAGAAAAGGAGAAAATGGAAGAGAAATAAAGGAGGCTTTAAAGAGAATAAAGTACAGAATGTACAGAAACTACAAAGAGACAATAAAAAGGGTAATAAATGCATAGTATGAAGAAACAAAGAGAAAGACATAAAAGAATGTGCCAGTGATGATCTAGAGATTCTTCTAAAGCACAGGTGTCGAACTCCAGGCCTGGAAGGCTGGATCCATGCCAGTGTTTAGGATGGACTGAAAAAGGGAGGAATGTGTTCTATCCAGTGGACCACACCTTTTCTTTCAGACCCATCAATTAATTTGAGCTGTGTCAAAAATGTGTGAGGACCTTGGCCCTCGAAGGACCGATTTAACATTCCTGTTCTAAAGTCTACTTTTTGAAAGAATTTTCCACAAAAATGAACTTATTAGTTGCGGCATGGAAATTAGTCAGAAGAGAATACGACTTGCCCTTTGGCCTTTCCCTTCTTTTGTCTCTATAGAGGACAACTGTGCATTTAGCCCAATGCATGTCATTTTGTAGAGCACTGGGATTACAACCTCTTGCAATCATTTCTCAACTGATATTATGATAAAGGTGTATAAATTGACTATGGTCGATGGCATTCATAACATATACTATGCATTATAACTTTCATGGCGGAGGATAGAATTATCATCATTGGTCTTTCAGTGGCCACAAGCACATACTGAATACAAAATAAAAATGCATTTTTTTAATTAGTATTTTTGTGTTTGTCTAGAGAACATAAAACCAAAGCACATCGTAACCCAGGACAATTCAGACAGTGATGATGAGCAGCAAGAACCAAAAGGTAAACATAAAGTTAGATTGCCATAATCTCAGGAAATGTTTTATACACCGTGTATTGCTGCACTGGAAAAATATATACTTTTGTATTCTGTTAACATTATAGTGCTCTTACTGTATGAGATTCCCTTGTTTACGGTCTGCCTAGTTACTGCTTTTAGTTTCAAAGGTTTTTATTGAATGATAGCAAATTGAACAAGGGTGAATAAATCTGGATACCCCACGCAGGGGGGAAAGATAATAGCCAAATACATGAACATATAAAGACAATAAACAAAAACAACAAGACAAACTAGGAATAGGAATACGGTACCTATAGGTGCAAATTCAAAAAGGGGATTGTTAGGGCCTAGGATAGAACAATATATTATATGGCATGCTAGGTACAATGTGTACAGTGCCTCTATGTTAGATAAAGAAAATAGAGTAGCGAAGGCCATTATTATCAGCATAGTCGATCCAGGGGGACCATGTGTTGGTAAACTGGAGCATCCGATCCTCCGAGATAGCAACCATTCTCTCCAGTATCATAACTCTGTGGACTTTACTAATCACATGATCTAAAGAGAGAAAAGGATCCTTCCATCGAGAAGCTAAGTACGTTTTAGCAGAATTTAAGATATGCTGGGTTAATCTATGAGCTGGATGTTTCAAATTGTTGGGTTTATTACCCATCAGAAAAACAGATTGGGTGGGAGAGAATGGGATCTGAAGGACAGATGCAATCAGTCCGGCAACATGTGACCAAAATCTGGCAACCAAAGGGCATGTCCACCACATATGGGCTAATGTTCCCCTAGAACCGCAACCCCTGTAGCATAAGGGGGAGGCTTGAGGGAAGATGCCAGAGACCTGCACCGGAGTTAGGTAAGCTCTGTGTATTAATTTGACATTAGTTTCTAATATTGAAAAATATAGACTTCCTTTCATAAGGGTTTCCCTCTTTTGGGTGAAAGGTGGATGTTGAGATCAGCTTCCCATTTTTCCAGAACGGTGTCCATGGCAGCTTGGGCTCGGGTAGCCAATTGAGCATATAGATATGAAATGATACCGCCTTCTAAGGGTGAGGTTTTGCAGAAATTTTCAAAAAAAAGTGTAAGAGGCGTCAGGGGTTAGGGGGCCCAGGGATGACCAGAAGTGGTAGACCTGCTGGAGGTGGAAAAATTGGTGAGGCCTACAGGAGAGCGATTCAGATAATGTGGAAGGAGAAATCATAATCCCTAGCCTTTGAAAATTAGCTAAATTAGTATGATGGGAGGAGGTTAACCACGCCATGTCCAAATTTAGGCCTGGGGGAAGTCAGGGTTACCAAATAGTCTTGTAGATAGTGAAGGGGATGCTTGTAGTCTTAGACTTTAGCGATATCTTTTCCATATGTTTAGGGTGTGAAGAGTGTAGGGGGAGGTAGACAGTAGCTGAAAAGGTTGTGACAGCGAGGACCACACCAAGGACTCCACTGTAAAGGGTTTCAGGAGAGATGACTCAATGCTGACCCAGAGAGGTGCACTTGGTCCGGCTTGAGAAGGGGGGATATGGGCTAATTGGGCAGCTATATAGTAATTATAGAAGTTAGGTACAGCAGGGCCTCCTGCGTACTTGGGAAGTTGCATCCTCTTAGAGGAAATTCGGGGAGGCTTGTGGGCCCAGATGAATTTAGAAACCTCTTTTTGGAGAGGGATCAAAGAGTTCTTAGGAACTAAGATAGGGAGGACCCTAAAATAATAAAGGATTTTAGGGAGCAAGGTCATGTGAACAGCATGGATCCTTCCGCTAAGGGAGATTGGGAGTTTAATCCAGGTGGTAAGTAGCTTTAGTAGGTTAGATATCAGTGGGGAATAGTTAAGGTGAAACATATCAGAGGGATTTTTTGTAACTTTCACTCTGAGGTATTTTATATATTTATGCTGAATACGGAATCCAAAGTGAGAGGACAAAGCATTAACAATAGAGCTGGGAATATTGCAAGGGAGAAGTTCTGATTTGGTGATGTTCAGAGACAAGCCAGATATGTCTTTAAAATTTGACAAGAGGTTCAGTACTAGGGGTATTGTTGTGGTGGGACTAGTTAACGTTAGGGCCAAGTCATCCGCAAATAGTGAAATTTTATGGGAGCGTCTACCTATTTGGTATCCCTGAATATCCGATGTCTGTCTAATCTTAACTGCAAGAGGTTCCATACATAGCGCAAATAGCGCTGGGGATAGGGGGCAGCCTTGCCGTGTTCCCCTTTCTATCTTGATTGAGGGTTGACGTGTGGAGGGAAGCTTCAGGGAGGCCGTAGGGAGAGAGTACAGGGATTTGATTGCTTGGAGGAAAGGGTCAGTGATACCAAATCTTTGTAGTGTTTGAAGCATAAAGGGCCAAGATAGGGTGTCAAAGGCCTTTTCAATATCGAGAAGGAGCACTGCCAGGGGATGTTTGAGGCGATGGGCATGGTGGATGATATTTAGAAGTTTCCGGATGTTATCAGAAGCTTGGCGCTGGGGGATGAATCCCACCTGGTCTTTGTGGATGAGTGAGGCTAGCAATTTGTTAAGGCGGGAGACAAGGACTGAGGTGAAGATTTTGTAGTCGGAATTTAGGAGGGAAATGAGACGGTAGTTGGGAGGATTTAGGGGGTCATGGCCTGGTTTCGGGATGACTACTATTGAAGAAGCTAAAAATTCAGGAGGGGTCGAGGCCCCACGTAATATGGAGTTGAATAATGCAGTTAGATGGGGAATAAGGATATCCGAGAACTTTTTGTAGTAGGAGGCAGTAAAGCCGTCTGGGCCCGGAGCTTTATGGCTCTTAAGATGCTTAATAACTTCTTCAACTTCGTCAGAGGAGATGGGGAGATTAAGTGTACTCGCTGTTAGGGGTGAAAGACAGGGGATTGGTACATTGGAGAAAGAAGACTGAGGGTCTTGGGCGGATGAAGAAGAGGGTTGGGAATATAATGAGGTGTAATATTGGAGGAAACGGTCATGGATCTCGTCTGGGTTGCAAGTTTCTCTGCCATTTGAGAGCCTAATCTTCCTGACGTTGTTTAATTGTTGTTTCTCCCTAAGTTTAGCAGCTAGCCATCGATCTGGTTTATTAAGTAGTTTGTGACAACGGGATTGAGTCCATCTATGAGCCTTCTCAGCCTGATGAGAAAGGAGAACGTCAATTTGTATTTTGGTGTCACTAATTAGTTTGTAGAGGTATAAGGAGGGAGAAGTTTGATGTTCAGCTACAAGTTTATTTAGTTTGTGTTGCAAATTACATAAGGATTCAGAGTGCTCCTTGATACGTGAGGCCAGCCTGATAATTTGGCCTCTAATATAGGCCTTGTGGGAGAGCCATAAAGAGGATTTGGCTATACCTGGGGTATTGTTAATTTCAAAAAATTCAGTGAGGTGTTGGGATAAATCAGAGACAACCATGGGGTTGGTTAGGAGAGATTCATTTAGTCGCCAGGAGTGGTTAAGGCATTTTGGAGACTGTGAATTGAAAGTAGCTAGGACCATGTCGTGGTCTGACCATGAGCACGGCACGTGGCGAGCGTAAATTAAATTGAGTATGCTACTGGTATTAGTAAATACAAGATCAATACGTGAATGTGTGTGATGTTGGGGAGAATAATAAGTGTAACCCCTTGTTTGCCCATGGAACTCCCTCCACACGTCAACTAGAGATAGAGATTCCAACATTCTATGGAGGGTTTTTAACTTCGTCTGAGAGAGCCTGTAATCTTGTGAAGTGGAAGAGTCAAGGCTGGGGACGAGAACAGCATTGAAGTCTCCACACCAATATATATGATCGTAGGTTAAGGACGTGAGGTGATTTGCACAGGCCATAAAGGTTGTTAAGGGGTCTCTCGGGTGAGAGTATGAGGAGACCAGGCATACTCGTCGTGAGTGGAGCGTGCCTAGTAAAATAAGGAATCGGCCTACTTTATCAGGAATAGCCTGTTCCACCTCCATGGGGAATGCGTTGTGGAGAAGTAAGGCAACGCCAAAAGTTTTCCCGGAGGGGGAAGAGGCTAAATAGACTCGCCTATATTGTGCATGTATGAATTTGGGAAAGGAAGCTTGAGTGAAGTGGGTCTCTTGCAAAGCGATATCATCAGGCTTATGAGACAGATAATTTTGCATGGCCTTTCTTCTTTTAGGGGGGGAATTAAAACCCCGGACATTGTGGGAAATGATTCTACACATGGGGAATGGTTAAGTGCTGCAAATTAATAGACAATACAATCATGAGAGGTCTAACTTCGAAAATTGAGTGATCACATAGGCCCAGAAGGAGGGTTGATAACAGGATATAGACAGGTACCGTAGTCAAGGTAAGGTTATAAAACATTACAAACAAACATAAAAGAACAAGAAAATAGAGGAAAATGTTCCTCTCCAGGTGATTCACAGATGAAGGGGACCATATTAACGGGACCCTCATGCGTGAATCTGTTCAGGGGTCAACATAGCAGTCTCCGGGATACCTGAAAAGTAAAAGGTTAGTTATAAGCTTCACAAGCTTCATAGGCCTCAATTAGTGCAAAGAGAGGCCATCTTAAAACGGCATAACGAGCAATATGTGCATATGAGCATACTCTAGGGAGGAGTATCATATAAATAGACCAGTATTACATAATGAGATCTTAGCTGAAAAGGTAGATCAAGATAGCCAAATCAAACATGAAGAGTGATGCAGTCCAAAAAGGCAGTAAACTTGTAGGAGAGGAGCCTCACGCCCTGATCATTTAAGGCAGTCTTTGGAATGAGCAGCGGAGGTAGAGATAAAGGGTTATTGTGATGATATATACTGAAGGACACCGGTAGTGACCACTAGGAGGAGAGTTCAGGAGTTTTATTAATCCACAAAATACCAGAACCTAGTACAACGGTTGATGTTCCAGGGAAACAAACTTCTATAACAACAGCCGAACAGGGACAGAGTGAGAATTCTATACAGTCCAAGAGAATTGTATCTAAAATCCAGGTGTTTTAGTCCAGCATCCCACATAGGGGTTTTAGTAAAATCCAGTGATCTTGGGAGAACAGTTCACAAAGTCCAACTGAGTCTATCCCAGGGCAGGCACCATCTACAGCATTGGATCCACTGCAGCCTGTTGGATCCCTCTCAGAACATCCAGTCTCACAGGCAAAGGAACACAGATCAAGAAAGTAGCTACTCCAGTAGCTCTGGTCTGGATCCAGGGGGATGGAGAACCAGCGCCGCAGCTTGCTGTCCCCTTGACTGACTTCTCCCTCAGTAACTGACCCTCTTTTTAATGCACATGCTGAATGTTATCAGTCCAGCAGGGCCCAGTCCCCAGACCACTTAGTAGATAGTGAAAATGACCTTCTGTAGGTGCCTTGTGGTCTGGCAGAGAGGAGTCAGACAATTGTCTCTTGAGCAGATAAGAACAATCCTCCAGGTGCTGTGTTTGTCCAGCAAGGAACAGTCAACAATTGCCTTTTGGATAGATAATGAGAACACAAGTCCTCTATGAGCTCTGGGAGGTGCAGCTACAATTTTACAGACAACATACACAGCAATGAACCATGTAACAATGAAATGAAAATATACCTATATTTATAACAAATCTATTACAGTTATAAGATATAAACAGGGGGACTCCGTGATGTATACGGGCATACACTCTTAGAGGTCAAATACAGTATTTCCAACATGGAGAATAAGAGAACTATCATATGCAAAAATTAAAACATTTGGCCATCAGTACGGTACCTATAGCTTTCATTTAGATTGTCTGGGAAGATTATGCCGGCGAAGGAGGAGAAGAGGGTTTCTCAGAGGCTCGGCGTTGTCTGCGATGGGTAACTTCAGTCCAGACTCTGGTCGGTCTTGGGGAACTTTGAGGAGGCGACACCGCAGTATGAGGGGGCAGTTGTAGGCCGGATTGCTCCAGGGCTAAGCGTGCTTCAGCAAATGTCTTGCAAGCAAAGTTCCGGTTATTATACTGGAAACACAAAGAGAAGGGGAAACCCCATTTGTATTTAACAGAAGCTGCAAGCAGAGCTTGGGTTGCTGGTCGCATATCTCTTCTTCTTGCCAGCGTGAGAAGGGAGAGATCGGCATAGAGGTGTACGGAGTTCGGAAAGACCTGGGAGTGCGCTCAGAGGCCTAGCGGCAGTTAGGACAGCATCTCGCATCTCCTCATGTTGCATCTTTAAGATAATGTCCCGGGGGAGATCAGTGTTGCGGGGGCGTTGTAGGGCCCGGTGTATACGCACAATTCTAAATTCCTGCGGGTCAAGCTGCGGGAGAAGAGCAGCGAAGAGGTTAAGAGCGGTCTCTTTTAGGTTAGTAATGGTCTCCGGGACCTCCCGTATGCGGATGTTCGCTCTCCGGGACCTGTTCTCGAGGTCTTCTAGTTTCAGCTCCATAGTGTGGATCTTTTCGTCTTGGTCGTCTATCTGCAATTTGTCGGCCGCAACTGCATCAACTAGGGAGTCGGCCTGCTTTTAGAGGGTAGCTAAGCGTTCACCCACCTCTTTGATCTGGTTGGAGAGATCCGTCACAGCAGCCGCCAATTCCCGTTTAAAGAGCCTGCTGATATCCCTGTAGAGCTGTTGGGATTTCTGGCTCGTGAGAGGAACCTCCGCCGCGGATTGCGGTGATTCAGGTATGGAGGTAGGCGAGCCGGGATCCGGGGAAGGAGGCGCAGTTGAGGCAGCGGTGGCCATCTTGGACCTCGTGGCGGCAGGCCCGAAATGGTACGTGAGTGTATGTTGTTTGTTTCGCTTTTTGGGAGCCTCTGGTCGGGACAGGGAGTTCTTCTTGGCCCTCCTGGACATCTCACGGAGCAAGGCAGATGACTTGGTGCCATCTGTTGATGGATGTGGGGCTATTGTAAGGTAATTTCAGGAAACCGGAGACTGAGCTCAGCCACCTAGCGTCTGCTCATGGCGGCTCCGCGCATGTGCCCCTACTGCTTTTAAAAAGGACCAATTCACACAATGCAAAGCACATACAAACACAGTTTTATGCACATTTTTCCCAACACATGGCATGCGCGACAACATACATTTTAAGGTGGACGTTGGTGGCCACATTATTATATAACCCGACAGGAAATCTTGTTTGCGTTGTCCGCTAAAATGTTCCCAGATGTGTTACTTTACAACACGCTGAAACGCTTTCTGTATTGTTGCTGCAAAAAAGATAGACTTCTTCACTTACTTTGTGTCTCTCCCTCACTAACATCCGCCTTTTACTTATATCCAGCCTCTTTCCCTCACTCCCAGTCTGTCTCCTTTATGTATCATCAGCTCCCTTCTTCGCTTACATGCAGCCTCTCTCACTCACTTCTAGTCACCCTCCCTCACTTATCTTCATCCTCTCTCTCTCCCTCTCTCTCTCTCTCTCTCTATATCTCTCTCTCTCTCTCTAGATCCAAAAAAGCTTTATTGGCAGGACCAAATACATTTAGCATTGCCAAAGCAAAACAAAACATTAACGTGTGTGTGTGTGGGGGGGGGGGGGGGGATTTTGGGAATAAGGGAAGGATATAGGTATACAGTCCATAGGAGTGTGGAGGATGTAATGTATGGTATGGGGGGGATGAGATATATAGTCCATAGGGGAGGGGGGTATAGGTATACAGTCCATAGGGGAGGGGAGTATGGGGGTATACAGTCCTTGTGATATTATGTTCCTCTCAGTTGGTGGCAGGCAGTTATATATCGGGCTGCTATTTGCACAGTTTTTTCCTCTTCCCCCAGTAAGATATAGAGTTTCCTCTCCTCATCTGTGGAGGTGAAATCTGGGATGTGGGCGGAGAGTCTCTGGAAGTGGGCGGTCCTCAGCAGTGCATATTTGCTGCAGTGTAGCAGGAAGTGGGCCTCATCCTCCAAAACCCCCTGGTCACATAGTCTGCACAGTCTCTCCTCCCGGGGCTTCCATGTCTCTGTGTCGTCCTGTCTCTATCTCCAGGTTGTGGGCGCTCAGACGGTACAGGCTCAAGGCCTGTCTATCTTTTTGGTGGTGTAGCCTCTCCAGATATGGAGCCATTGTGTACTCCCTCTGTAGTGATTGGTAGATAGTGAGTTTCTGGGAGTTCTTTATGTCACTACTCCATTCCTCTAGGTATCAGTCCTTGCAGCTTTCTATCATTCCTTTTATTTGGGCTTTTGTCAGCCTGTGTTGGTGGTCTTGGCTGGGCTGGCTGTTGACGCTTTGTTTCAAAGCGCGTGGCATGGCCTCTCCACCCTGGCTCAGTGAGGCTTTATGGTGGTAAGTGCTGGGGTTGCTGCTCTGTATATGCGCCCAGTATGAGAGCGCCCTCTGCTGGATAGTCAGCCATAGTGGGAATCTGCCTAGCTCTGCCCGGCAAGCTGAGTTCGAAGTGCTGCGATGGACTTGGAGAAGATACTTGCAGAACTCTAGATGGAAGATTTCTGTTGGGCTGGAGTCCCATTTTGATTGGTCAGGGTAGGTGACCGGGCCCCATACCTCACTGCTATAAAGCAGGATTGGGGTGATGATGCTGTTGAATATCTTTACCCAGACTCTCACCGGTGGTTTTAGGTGGTAAAGTTGCCTTCTGATGGCATAAAAGGTTCTGCAAGCTTTTTCCTTCAGGGCCTCTACAGCTGGTTTAAAGCTCCCCGTTTGGTTAATTTCCAGCCCCAGGTAGGTGTAACTGTTTGTGGTCTCCAGTGGGCAGCCATTTAATATAAATAAGGAGGTGGGCAGTTTTCTCTGGAACACCATCACTTTTGTCTTGTTTGGGTTGATGGGCAGTGCCCATGTGGTGCAGAAACTCTCGAGTACTGCGAGGCTGTCCTGTAGGCCCCTTTCTGTTGGGGAGAGTAGCAGGAGATCATCTGCATACAGCAGGAACTTCACCTCGTGGTCATGCAAGAGGAGGCCTGGTGCTGGGGAGGATTCCAGGGCTACAGCCAGTTGGTTAATGAATATGTTAAAGAGCGTTGGGCTCAAACTGCAGCCCTGCCTGACTCCTCGACCCTGCTTGAAGAACGCGCTTCTTTTTCCGTCCACTTTCACACTGCATTGGTTCCTAGTATATGAACTCTTGATGACATCATAGATTCTACCTCCTATTCCTCTCTCTCTCTCGCTCTCTCACTTTCAGCCTCTCTCTCTCTCTCTCTCTCTCTCTCTCACTTTCAGCCTCTCTCTCTCTCGCTCTCTCACTTTCAGCCTCTCTCTCTCTCTCTCTCTCTCTCTCACACTCACTTTCAGCCTCTCTCTCTCTCTTTCTCTCTCACACTTTCAGCCTCTCTCTCACTTTCAGCCTCTCTCTCTCTCTCTCTCTCTCTCTCTCTCTCACTTTCAGCCCCTCTCTCTCTCTCGCTCTCTCTTTCAGCCCCTCTCTCTCCGCCTCTCTCTCTCTCTCTCTCTCTCTCTCTCTCTCTCTCTCTCTCTCACTTTCAGCCTCTCTCTCTCTCTCTCTCTTTCAGCCTCTCTCCCTCACTTTCAGCCTCTCTCCCTCACTTTCAGCCTCTCTCCCTCACTTTCAGCCTCTCTCCCTCACTTTCAGCCTCTCTCCCTCACTTTTAGCGCCTCTCCCTCACTTTTAGCCTCTCTCCCTCACTTTCAGCCCCTCTCCCTCACTTATCTCCAGCCTCTCTCTCTCTCTCACTTATCTCCAGCCTCTCTCTCTCTCTCTCTCTCACTTATCTCCAGCCTCTCTCTCACTTATATCCAGCCTCTCTCTCTCTCACTTATCTCCAGCCTCTCTCTCTCTCACTTATCTCCAGCATCTCTCTCTCACTTATCTCCAGCCTCTCTCTCACTTATCCTCAGCCTCTCTCTCTCACTTTCAGTCTCTCTCTCTCTCTCTCTCTCTCCAAATCCAAATCCAAATCCAAAAAAGCTTTATTGGCAGGACCAAATACATTTAGCATTGCCAAAGCAAAATAGAACATTAACGTGGGGGGGGGGGGGATTGTGGGAATAAGGGAAGGACATGGGTATACAGTCCATAGGAGGATGTACGGGATGGTATGGGGGGGATGGGGTATATAGTCCATAGGGGAGGGGGGTATAGGCATACAGTCCATAGGGGAGGGGAGTATGGGGTTATACAGTCCATGTGTTATCATGTTCCTCTCAGTTGGTGGCAGGCCGTGACATATCTGGCAGCTATTTGCACAGTTTCTTCCTCTTCCCCCAGTATGATATAGAGTTTCCTCTCCTCATCTGTGGAGGTGAAATCTGCAATGTGGGCGGAGAGTCTTTGGAAATGGGCGGTCCTCAACGGTGTATATTTGCTGCAGTGTAGCAGGAAGTGGGCCTCATCCTCCAGGACCCCCTGATCACATTGCCGGCACAGTCTCTCCTCCCTGGGCTTCCATGTCTGTCTGTGTCGTCCTGTCTCTATCTCCAGGTTGTGGGCACTCAGACGGTACAGGCTCAAGGCCTGTCTATCTTTGTGGTGGTGTAGCCTCTCCAGATATGGGGCCATTGTGTACTCCCTCTGTAGTGATTGGTAGATAGTGAGTTTCTGGGAGTTCTTTATGTCACTTCTCCATTCCTCTATGTATCGGTCCTTGCAGCTTTCTATCATTCCTTTTATTTGGGCTTTTGTCAGCCTGTGTTGGTGGTCTTGGCTGGGCTGGCTCTTGACGTTTTGTTTCAGAGAGCGTGGTATGGCCTCCCCACCCTGGCTCAGTGAGGCTTTATGGTGGTAAGTGCTGGGGTTGCTGCTCTGTATATGCGCCCAATATGAGAGTGCCCTCTGCTGGATAGTCAGCCATAGTGGGAATCTGCCTAGCTCTGCCCGGCAAGCTGAGTTCGAAGTGCTGCGATGGACTTGGAGAAGATACTTGCAGAACTCTAGATGGAAGATTTCTGTTGGGCTGGAGTCCCATTTTGATTGGTCAGGGTAGGTGACCGGGCCCCATACCTCACTGCTATAGAGCAGGATTGGGGTGATGATGCTGTTGAATATCTTTACCCAGACTCTCACCGGTGGTTTTAGGTGGTAAAGTTGCCTTCTGATGGCATAAAACGTTCTGCAGGCTTTTTCCTTCAGGGCCTCTACTGCTGGTTTAAAGCTCCCAGTTTGGTTAATTTCCAGCCCCAGGTAGGTGTAACTGTTTGTGGTCTCCAGTGGGCAGCCATTTAATATAAATGAGGAGGTGGGCATTTTTAGATTTTTTTCTCTGGAACACCATCACTTTTGTCTTCTTTGGGTTGATGGGCAGTGCCCATGTGGTGCAGAAACTCTCCAGTACTGCCAGGCTGTCCTGTAGGCCCCTTTCTGTTGGGGAGAGCAGCAGGAGATCATCTGCATACAGCAGGAACTTCACCTCGTGGTCATGCAAGAGGAGGCCTGGTGCTGGGGAGGATTCCAGGGCTACAGCCAGTTGGTTAATAAATATGTTAAAGAGCGTTGGGCTCAAACTGCAGCCCTGCCTGACTCCTCGACCCTGCTTGAAGAACGCGCTTCTCTTCCCGTCCACTTTCACACTGCATTGGTTCCCAGTATATGAACTCTTGATGACATCATAGATTCTACCTCCTATTCCGCTCTCTAGGAGTTTTAGGAAAAGGCCTGGGTGCCACACCGAGTCAAACGCCTTCTTAAAATCCACAAAGCAAGCGTGTATTTTGCCGCGTGAGCTGTGGACATGGGTCTTGATAAGGCTGTGCAGTGTGTAGATGTGGTCGGTGCTGTGGTGGTTTGGCATGAACCCAGCTTGGCTTTTGCTGAGTACGTCCTGCTGTGTGAGGAAGGAGAGGATCCTCTTATTGATGATGCTGTTAAACAGTTTCCCCAGTGTACTGCTGACACAGATTCCTCTGTAGTTTGCTGGATCATATCTGTCTCCATTCTTGTAGATGGGTGTTATGAGGCCTTCACTCCAGGCCTGAGGAAAGGAGCCCGCACTCAGGATAAGGTTGAATAGTCTTGCGAGTGCCTCATGTGTGTCCGGGGGGCTGTATTTGATCATCTCTGGCAGGATGCCATCGGTACCGCTAGCCTTCTTACATTTTATCAGCTTTGTTCTTTCTCTTATTTCCTGCACCGTGATTGGTGTATCCAGGGGGTTTTGAAAGTCCTTGATTGTCTCCTCCATGTCCTTCAGCTTTGCGGCTATTTGTTTCTGTTCCGGGGTTTGGGCATTTTCTGGGATGTCTTTGTAGAGGTCCCTGAAGTAGTGGAGCCAGATGTGGCCATTTTGGATGTGGAGAGGGCTTTTCTTGGGCTTTGTCCCAATGTGGTTCCAGGTCTCCCAGAATGAGTTGTCTTGGAGGGAGTCCTCCAGCTGTTGGAGTTTGTGGGAGATGTGGCTCTGTTTTTTCCGCCTGAGGGTGTCTTTGTATTGTCTCTGTAGGTGGTCATGGGCTTCCCTTAGGTCCTGGTTGTTGGGGTCTCTGTGCTTTTGGTTAGAGGCTGCCCTTAGAGAATTACGTAGAGCCTTGCACTCACTGTCAAACCATTTTTGGGACTGTTTATTTGTGGATCTCTTAAAGTTGGTCTGCTTGAGGCCGGCGAGTACTGCCATGTTATATAGGATGTTGCTGAAGTCCTTCACTGCATGGTTGACACCTTGTTTGTTCAGTTCATATAGGTTGGTATGAAAGTTTGTCAGCAGTTCTTGGATTTTGGCAGTGTTGGTCATGTTGGTGAATTTGATGGCAGACTCTTTGGGCCATTTGAAGGATGGTGGCAGCTTGTAGAGACCGTTCTGGTGAGGTTGCTGTGTGGTTGGTTTATCGGTGGATTTCAGGTACAGCAGGATTTGGTTGTGGTCTGACAGGTGTGTTTCAGGGGTGACTATGAGGGCATTGATGTTTATGGGGTCTGTGTCTGTGACAGCATAATCTACCACACTGCTGCCTACATGTGAGTTCATAGTAAATCTCCCAAGAGAGTCACCCCTGGTTCGCCCATTCATTATGTATAGGCCGAGGCTCCGGCACAGGTTCAACAGGGATTTCCCACTTTTGTTTACTGTCTTGTCATAGCTGTTTCTTGCTGTCTGCATTGGTTCCTGGTAGTAGCTCTCTCCTCCAAGTATGTATGTGTTTCCCTCAGAGGTCAGATAGTCCTTCTCTGTGCCTGTTCTAGCGTTGAGGTCTCCATAGATGAGCACTCTGCCCTGAGACTGGAAGTGGCTGGCTTCTCTTTGTAGGACCTCATAGATGTCAGGTTTGTAGTAAGGGGACTCTGTTGGGGGGATGTATGCTGCACACAGGTACATGTCAGACTGAGAGGTGAGGATGGAGCTGTTTATTTTGATCCAGATGTGGCTGTCTCCTCGTTTGATTGCTTTGATGTGCTCTGTGAGCTCCTCCTTATACCAGATTAGTATGCCTCCTGAACGGCGGCCCTGTTTAATGTTCCTGTTTTTCTGGGCAGATATGGAGAATTCCCGGTACCCCATGGGTACGAAAGATTCATCCTCTGCCCGGGTCCATGTCTCCAGGAGGATTTGGATATCAATGTTTTCAAGTCTCTTTTTAAAGTCTGGATCATTTGTTTTGGATCCAAAAGCTGAGGCGTTCAGCCCTTGGATGTTCCAGCTACTGATGATAAGGGATGTCATTTTGAGTCGGTTTACCTTGTAATGAGCAGAAATTTTCATAGGACTCAGTATTTTCAGGGGGAGGGTGGACACTGTTGTGGGTGTCACCTCAATCTGCTTTGTATATTGATAAGCAAAGTTCTGATTTCCGCCATGATGCTACCCTCTGTCGCTTTGTGTTGCCATTGTGGGGCAGGCGGTTTCCTACATGTTTTCCATGCTTGTGGGCTCTCTCTCTGGTGTTGGGACATTGTGGTTTGCTGTCTGATTGTTGAGTTAGGGCTCTCTTGGAGTCTCGGGGGTCTATTTAGCACCATGTCCTTTAGTTCCTTTGCTAGGCGGCTGACTCCTTGTTTGTCAAGGTGCTTGTTGTTGTACAGATGGTCTCTCACACACACACACACACACACACACACACACACACACACACACACACACACACACACACACACACACACACACACACACACACACACACACACACACACACACACACACACACACACACACACACACACACACACACACACACACTTTCAGCCTCTCTCCCTCACTTTCAGCCTCTCTCCCTCACTTCAGCCTCTCTCCCTCACTTTCAGCCTCTCTCCCTCACTTTCAGCCTCTCTCCCTCACTTATCTCCAGCCTCTCTCCCTCACTTATCTCCAGCCTCTCTCTCTCTCTCTCACTTATCTCCAGCCTCTCTCTCTCTCTCTCACTTATCTCCAGCCTCTCTCTCTCTCTCTCACTTATCTCCAGCCAAATCCAAATCCAAAAAAGCTTTATTGGCAGGACCAAATACATTTAGCATTGCCAAAGCAAAATAGAACATTAATGTGGGGGGGGGGGGGGGGGATTGTGGAATAAGGGAAGGACATGGGTATACAGTCCATAGGAGGATGTACGGGATGGTATGGGGGGATGGGGTATATAGTCCATAGGGGAGGGGGGTATAGGCATACAGTCCATAGGGGAGGGGAGTATGGGGTTATACAGTCCATGTGTTATCATGTTCCTCTCAGTTGGTGGCAGGCCGTGACATATCGGGCAGCTATTTGCACAGTTTCTTCCTCTTCCCCCAGTATGATGTAGAGTTTCCTCTCCTCATCTGTGGAGGTGAAATCTGCAATGTGGGCGGAGAGTCTTTGGAAATGGGCGGTCCTCAACGGTGTATATTTGCTGCAGTGTAGCAGGAAGTGGGCCTCATCCTCCAGGACCCCCTGGTCACATTGCCTGCACAGTCTCTCCTCCCGGGGCTTCCATGTCTGTCTGTGTCGTCCTGTCTCTATCTCCAGGTTGTGGGCACTCAGACGGTACAGGCTCAAGGCCTGTCTATCTTTGTGGTGGTGTAGCCTCTCCAGATATGGGGCCATTGTGTACTCCCTCTGTAGTGATTGGTAGATAGTGAGTTTCTGGAGTTCTTTATGTCACTTCTCCATTCCTCTATGTATCGGTCCTTGCAGCTTTCTATCATTCCTTTTATTTGGGCTTTTGTCAGCCTGTGTTGGTGGTCTTGGCTGGGCTGGCTCTTGACGTTTTGTTTCAGAGAGCGTGGTATGGCCTCCCCACCCTGGCTCAGTGAGGCTTTATGGTGGTAAGTGCTGGGGTTGCTGCTCTGTATATGCGCCCAATATGAGAGCGCCCTCTGCTGGATAGTCAGCCATAGTGGGAATCTGCCTAGCTCTGCCCGGCAAGCTAAGTTCGAAGTGCTGCGATGGACTTGGAGAAGATACTTGCAGAACTCTAGATGGAAGATTTCTGTTGGGCTGGAGTCCCATTTTGATTGGTCAGGGTAGGTGACCGGGCCCCATACCTCACTGCTATAGAGCAGGATTGGGGTGATGATGCTGTTGAATATCTTTACCCAGACTCTCACCGGTGGTTTTTAGGTGGTAAAGTTGCCTTCTGATGGCATAAAACGTTCTGCAGGCTTTTTCCTTCAGGGCCTCTACTGCTGGTTTAAAGCTCCCAGTTTGGTTAATTTCCAGCCCCAGGTAGGTGTAACTGTTTGTGGTCTCCAGTGGGCAGCATTTAATATAAATGAGGAGGTGGGCATTTTTAGATTTTTTCTCTGGAACACCATCACTTTTGTCTTCTTTGGGTTGATGGGCAGTGCCCATGTGGTGCAGAAACTCTCCAGTACTGCCAGGCTGTCCTGTAGGCCCCTTTCTGTTGGGGAGAGCAGCAGGAGATCATCTGCATACAGCAGGAACTTCACCTCGTGGTCATGCAAGAGGAGGCCTGGTGCTGGGGAGGATTCCAGGGCTACAGCCAGTTGGTTAATAAATATGTTAAAGAGCGTTGGGCTCAAACTGCAGCCCTGCCTGACTCCTCGACCCTGCTTGAAGAACGCGCTTCTCTTCCCGTCCACTTTCACACTGCATTGGTTCCCAGTATATGAACTCTTGATGACATCATAGATTCTACCTCCTATTCCGCTCTCTAGGAGTTTTAGGAAAAGGCCTGGGTGCCACACCGAGTCAAACGCCTTCTTAAAATCCACAAAGCAAGCGTGTATTTTGCCACGTGAGCTGTGGACATGAGTCTTGATAAGGCTGTGCAGTGTGTAGATGTGGTCGGTTGTGCGGTGGTTTGGCATGAACCCAGCTTGGCTTTTGCTGAGTACGTCCTGCTGTGTGAGGAAGGAGAGGATCCTTTTATTGATGATGCTGTTAAACAGTTTCCCCAGTGTACTGCTGACACAGATTCCTCTGTAGTTTGCTGGATCATATCTGTCCCCATTCTTGTAGATGGGTGTTATGAGGCCTTCACTCCAGGCCTGAGGAAAGGAGCCCGCACTCAGGATAAGGTTGAAAAGTCTTGCGAGTGCCTCTCTCTCTCTCTCTCTCTCTCTCTCTCACTTATCTCCAGCCTCTCTCTCTCTCTCTCTCTCTCTCTCTCACTTATCTCCAGCCTCTCTCTCTCTCTCTCTCACTTATCTCCAGCCCCTCTCTCTCTCTCTCTCTCTCTCTCTCTCACTTATCTCCAGCCTCTCTCTCTCTCTCTCTCTCTCTCTCACACTTATCTCCAGCCTCTCTCTCTCTCTCTCTCTCTCTCTCTCACTTATCTCCAGCCTCTCTCTCTCTCTCTCTGTCTCTCACTTATCTCCAGCCTCTCTCTCTCACTTATCTCCAGCCTCTCTCTCTCACTTATCTCCAGCCTCTCTCGCTCACTTATCTCCAGCCTCTCTCGCTCACTTATCTCCAGCCTCTCTCGCTCACTTATCTCCAGCCTCTCTCTCTCTCTCCTCTCCAGCCTCTCTCTCTCTCCTCTCCAGCCTCTCTCTCTCACTTCTCTCCAGCCTCTCTCTCTCACTTCTCTTCAGCCTCTCTCTCTCACTTCTCTCCAGCCTCTCTCTCTCACTTCTCTCCAGCCTCTCTCTCTCACTTCTCTCCAGCCTCTCTCTCTCACTTCTCTCCAGCCCCTCTCTCTCACTTCTCTCCAGCCCCTCTCTCTCACTTCTCTCCAGCCTCTGGCCCATATGCAATGAACTTTTTCTCCTAGGTGGTATTTTGAAACTTGTCAATAAAATGCCTTTTAAGCCATCAGAAACCAAGAAAATATTCAAAATAATTGTGATGGTACTTTATCATTTACTTTTTGGTCCTTTTTTAGTTGAAAGGTACTGGAAAGTTATTTTAAATAGAAGATGAAAAATGATCTCCTAGGAGAAAACTCACGTAAAAAAGTGAATTGCATATGGCCCTCTCTCCCTCACTTATTTCCAGCTATTCTCCCTCACTTATCTCCAGCTATTCTCTCTCACTTATCTCCATCTATTCTCTCTCACTTTCAGCCTCATTCTCTCACTTATCTCCAGCCTCTCTCCTTCGCTTATCTCCAGCCTCTCTCCCTCGCTTATCTCCAGCCTCTCTCCTTCGCTTATCTCCAGCCTCTCTACCTCGCTTATCTCCAGCCTCTCTACCTCGCTTATCTCCAGCCTCTCTCCCTCATTTATCTCTGTTCACTCTCCCTCACTTACCTCCGTCCTCTCTCCTACACTATCTCCATTCCTCTCTCTCTTGCTTTTCTTCAACTTCTCTCCCCCTCACTTATCACCAGCCTCTCTCCCTCGCTTATCTCCAGCCTCTCTCCCTCGCTTATCTCCAGCCTCTCTCCCTCGCTTATCTCCAGCCTCTCTCCCTCGCTTATCTCCAGCCTCTCTCCCTCGCTTATCTCCAGCCTCTCTCCCTCGCTTATCTCCAGCCTCTCTCCCTCGCTTATCTCCAGCCTCTCTCCCTCGCTTATCTCTGTCCACTCTCCCTCGCTTATCTCTGTCCACTCTCCCTCACTTACCTCCATCCTCTCTCCTACACTATCTCCATTCCTCTCTCTCTTGCTTTTCTCCAGCCTCTCTCCCTCACTTATCTCCAGCCTCTCTCCCTCACTTATCTCCAGTAGGGATGCTCAAATTCGGCTTCGGGAGATATCCGGATTTTTGCTATCCGGATATCTCCCAGTAATGCTGTGCGGGCTGGGCGGGGGGGTCAAGCTTACCTCTCTGACGTCTTCTTCGGTCGTCCCTCAGCGCCTCCCACGATGCGCTCCAAGCGGCGGTCACCTGAGAGGTAAGCTTGACCCCCCCCCCCCCCCCGCCCAGCCCGTACAGCATTACAGGGAGATATCCAGATAGCAAAAATCCGGATATCTCCCGAAGCCGAATTTGAGCATCCCTAATCTCCAGCCTCTCTCCTTCACTTATCTCCAGCCTCTCTCCCTCGCTTATCTCCAGCCTCTCTCCCTCGCTTATCTCCAGCCTCTCTCCTTCGCTTATCTCCAGCCTCTCTACCGTGCTTATCTCCAGCCTCTCTCCCTCGCTTATCTCTGTCCACTCTCCCTCACTTACCTCCATCCTCTCTCCTACAATATCTCCATTCCTCTCTCTCTTGCTTTTCTCCAGCCTCTCTCCCTCACTTATCTCCAGCCTCTCTCCTTCGCTTATCTCCAGCCTTTCTCCTTCGCTTATCTCCAGCCTCTCTCCTTCGCTTATCTCCAGCCTTTTTCCTTCGCTTATCTCCAGCCTCTCTCCTTCGCTTATCTCCAGCCTCTCTCCCTCGCTTATCTCCAGCCTCTCTCCCTCGCTTATCTCCAGCCTCTCTCCCTCGCTTATCTCCAGCCTCTCTCCCTCGCTTATCTCCAGCCTCTCTCCTTCGCTTATCTCCAGCCTCTCTCCCTCGGTTATCTCCAGCCTCTCTCCCTCACTTACCTCCATCCTCTCTCCTACACTATCTCCATTCCTCTCTCTCTTACTTTTCTCCAGCCTCTCTCCATCACTTATCACCAGCACTTTTTTTTCCCTGGCTTGACTGATTAGGTGAACAATGCTTTGCTACGCAGGGCAATAACGAACGTCATGGGTCAAATCTTTAAGATCCCTGGCAACACCCAATGATTCCTGCACGAACGGCCATTATCGTTCGCACCTCTCGTGTGCCGTCGCGTGTTCCTGTGGGCAGGAAGGTGGATCAGGGAACCTCGTTCATCAGAACTTTATACTTCAGTATGTATGCACATAAATCTATTTCAAGAATATCATATGTTACTCAAGCCACAATTCTGCATTGTGCTTTCTCATCTTTTTTTTTCAATTAAATTTTATTTTACTGGTTTATTAAACCTGGCCAGTGGTTGACATTAGTCACAGTTGGAGAGTTTTGGGGAGTTCTGTTAGGCCCGGTTCACATTCGCCTTATCGGATCCGGACTGTATACTGCACAAACGGAACGGACGTTCCGCATAGCAATGCAAAGTCTTTGCGGCCGTTCACACGCGTCCGTTCCGTACGGAACGGAGCTGGATCGGATCCGGACTCCGGACACTTTTCCAACATGCTCTATTTTTGGGTCCGGATCATCCGGCCGACGCACCCGGACCGGAGCCTGACTTTACCATCCGTGCATAGAAACCAATAGGAAACGGAAAGCACAGAACACACTGGCTATAAAAACCTGGCGTTCTACCCCACTTCCTATGCGCTTTCTAGTGGCCATTTTGTATGGGGACACATGGGCCCAGCATTTCTGGAGTGGAGCAGCAGTGACTTGTGCTGGAGCTGTTTGGCAGCACATGTCGGACGTGAAGGTGAGGCCCTACACAGCGGAGGACCTGATTCTACATGTGCACCTTCTGCTGACCTCCCAGACCCAAACAATATTTATATAGTTTGTATCTCTTTTACCAAACAGATCGCAGCCGTATCAATACGTATGCAAACGGTCCAGATCGGAACCGTACGGTTCGGATCCGGATACCATCCGGTCCGTTCTTTACAGAAACGCAAGTGTGAACGGGGCCTTTAAAGGCCCCCCACATCCTGTACACTGCACAGTAAGCAAAAGCCATGCAAATCTTTTGGTCAAATTTTTCAAATGTGGTTCTTCAGTTTAGTACAAGTTGATGAATACTGTAGTGTGCTTGCAACAGGCAGAGTCTGTCAGTAATAAGAAATTGCATCTGCTCCATAAATTGAATATGCCTTTCTCCTTCGCTTATCTCCAGCCTCTCTCCTTCGCTTATCTCCAGCCTTTCTCCCTCGCTTATCTCCAGCCTCTCTCCCTCGCTTATCTCCAGCCTCTCTCCCTCGCTTATCTCTGTCCACTCTCCCTCACTTACCTCCATCCTCTCTCCTACACTATCTCCATTCCTCTCTCTCTTGCTTTTCTCCAGCCTCTCTCCCTCACTTATCTCCAGCCTCTCTCCCTCACTTATCTCCAGTAGGGATGCTCAAATTCGGCTTCGGGAGATATCCGGATTTTTGCTATCCGGATATCTCCCAGTAATGCTGTGCGGGCTGGGCGGGGGGTCAAGCTTACCTCTCTGACGTCTTCTTCGGTCGTCCCTCAGCGCCTCCCACGATGCGCTCCAAGCAGCGGTCACCTGATTACAAACACTTCCACCTTCCGGGTTGAAGGAGGAAGTGTTTGTAATCACGTGACGCGCATGGAGCGCAGCGTGGGAGGCGGCAAGGGACGACCGAAGAAGACGTCAGAGAGGTAAGCTTGACCCCCCCCCGCCCAGCCCGCACAGCATTACAGGGAGATATCCAGATAGCAAAAATCCGGATATCTCCCGAAGCCGAATTTGAGCATCCCTAATCTCCAGCCTCTCTCCTTCACTTATCTCCAGCCTCTCTCCCTCGCTTATCTCCAGCCTCTCTCCCTCGCTTATCTCCAGCCTCTCTCCTTCGCTTATCTCCAGCCTCTCTACCGTGCTTATCTCCAGCCTCTCTCCCTCGCTTATCTCTGTCCACTCTCCCTCACTTACCTCCATCCTCTCTCCTACAATATCTCCATTCCTCTCTCTCTTGCTTTTCTCCAGCCTCTCTCCCTCACTTATCTCCAGCCTCTCTCCTTCGCTTATCTCCAGCCTTTCTCCTTCGCTACTCTCCAGCCTCTCTCCTTCGCTTATCTCCAGCCTTTCTCCTTCGCTTATCTCCAGCCTCTCTCCTTCGCTTATCTCCAGCCTCTCTCCCTCGCTTATCTCCAGCCTCTCTCCCTCGCTTATCTCCAGCCTCTCTCCCTCGCTTATCTCCAGCCTCTCTCCCTCGCTTATCTCCAGCCTCTCTCCTTCGCTTATCTCCAGCCTCTCTCCCTCGGTTATCTCCAGCCTCTCTCCCTCACTTACCTCCATCCTCTCTCCTGCACTATCTCCATTCCTCTCTCTCTTACTTTTCTCCAGCCTCTCTCCATCACTTATCACCAGCACTTTTCTTTCCCTGGCTTGACTGATTAGGTGAACAATGCTTTGCTACGCAGGGCAATAACGAACGTCATGGGTCAAATCTTTAAGATCCCTGGCAACACCCAATGATTCCTGCACGAACGGCCATTATCGTTCGCACCTCTCGTGTGCCGTCGCATGTTCCTGTGGGCAGGAAGGTGGATCAGGGAACCTCGTTCATCAGAACTTTATACTTCAGTATGTATGCACATAAATCTATTTCAAGAATATCATATGTTACTCAAGCCACAATTCTGCATTGTGCTTTCTCATCTTTTTTTTTCAATTAAATTTTATTTTACTGGTTTATTAAACCTGGCCAGTGGTTGACATTAGTCACAGTTGGAGAGTTTTGGGGAGTTCTGTTAGGCCCGGTTCACATTCGCCTTATCGGATCCGGACTGTATACTGTACAAACGGAACGGACGTTCCGCATAGCAATGCAAAGTCTATGCGGCCGTTCACACGCGTCCGTTCCGTACGGAACGGAGCTGGATCGGATCCGGACACTTTTCCAACATGCTCTATTTTTGGGTCCGGATCATCCGGCCGACGCACCCGGACCGGAGCCTGACTTTACCATCCGTGCATAGAAACCAATAGGAAACGGAAAGCACAGAACACACTGGCTATAAAAACCTGGCGTTCTACCCCACTTCCTATGCGCTTTCTAGTGGCCATTTTGTATGGGGACACATGGGCCCAGCATTTCTGGAGTGGAGCAGCAGTGACTTGTGCTGGAGCTGTTTGGCAGCACATGTCGGACGTGAAGGTGAGGCCCTACACAGCGGAGGACCTGATTCTACATGTGCACCTTCTGCTGACCTCCCAGACCCAAACAATATTTATATAGTTTGTATCTCTTTTACCAAACAGATCGCAGCCGTATCAATACGTATGCAAACGGTCCAGATCGGAACCGTACGGTTCCGATCCGGATACCATCCGGTCCGTTCTTTACAGAAACGCAAGTGTGAACGGGGCCTTTAAAGGCCCCCCACATCCTGTACACTGCACAGTAAGCAAAAGCCATGCAAATCTTTTGGTCAAATTTTTCAAATGTGGTTCTTCAGTTTAGTACAAGTTGATGAATACTGTAGTGTGCTTGCAACAGGCAGAGTCTGTCAGTAATAAGAAATTGCATCTGCTCCATAAATTGAATATGGATTTGTGCATGCTTCTGCACATTTCCTTATTAATGGGAATCTCGCTGCCTATTTGGCAGTCTGGACTATTAATTGTTTTTAATTAAAAGAGAACATGCTATCCACATAAATCTAGAATAAAGCCCTCGTACACACATATGAGGACTCTCACTCAAAAGGGTTTAGGACTCCATTCCATGGGGAACAGTTCAGATGCGAGGCTGTGCAGATGCACCGCTAGCCTGTAGGCTACAAATGCGTTCAGTTGCTAAAGAGGAGGGCTGGCCGAGTGGGACAAGAATGCCCTCTTATCCAGGCTGATCACTGGCCTAGGCACAAAGGGAGTTTGGGGGCCAATATACAAACGCTAGATTCTCAGTAGAAGTGGCCATGACTGGCTGCCTCTTCCAAAAACCATCTAGCATGTGTACAAAGCTTTAGAAAGAGGCAAAGGGGTTTCCTGTCCTGTACTTTCAGTATCTATGCAAGCTATACTGTAGATTGTTTGTCAGAGAGCATACCACAGATGATGTCTGCAGTGGTATTCCATACGATTTTGGGGTCTTCAGTGGATCACATGCAAAGTTAAGCTATAGGATTTCAGCCCAGCCACTTAAAACTATGACAGTATGACTTCCATAGATGATGGTTGATGTCACAGTTTGTTTTAAAGTTACAGTTGTGCCATGAGGTAGTAGACAACACTGCCCCATTCAGAATCCAGCAAGGTGAGCTGGAGCACATAGCCTTAATCAGATTTCTTGATGGGCAGATGGATAACTGCGCTTGTGTTTGAAAGCAGTTATTCTGACAGTGTTTGTAGCTTTATTTTTTATTCGTGTGGTGGATTTCCTCATTTTTTTTAAATGACATCATATATGCAGTATTTTTTCCACATATGTGTGCTGTTCTTTTCATTTCTAGCTTTTGAATCTCTGCCAACAATAGCACTGTCTTTTCCTAAAAGTCCCCATCTGTTTAGTAACTCCAAGATGGGAAATCACAAGGTGAAGAGGCGCCCAAGAGGGTAAATTATTTAAAGTGGTAAGCTACCTCATTATTTTGATTTTAAGATTTAAAATATTTTACCCTCTTGGGCGCCTCTCCACCTTGTGATTTCTCCACCCAGACCCCCTGAGGGATGACCTTTTCAAGCCCTCGGGTTCCTAGTCTTTTTCACAGAGAGCGACCAACGTATGGGTCTGTTCCTGTACCCATCTGGAGACAATTATTCTCCAGAAGTGCTAATTGGATGGTTGCTCAGAGTTGCAACCCACCTTTACAAGTACCACAGCCTTTGAACATACTACACTATCCGGGCTCCTGGTGTCTCTGTGTTTTTTCCATATGGTTCACCTTATCCACACTACAAGTTCCAAGATAGCATCTGGTTTTGTGCTATTAACTTTCTCATTTTTACACAGGAAGTGAAAATGTTGAAGCTGAAGAGGAATATCGAAGAAACAACCAAGCCAGTTGGGTTCAACGTATGGTTATGGCTTTAGTTAGTGACTCGGCCCTTTTCAACACACGCGAAGGAAGAGCTGGGAAAGTGCATAACTTCATGCTTGGTTTAAACCTAAATACATCATATCCATTGTCTCCTTTAGCACAATTATGTACACAGGATTCTGTGGATGAGGATGTGCTGGATGCTGCAGTTGCAGGTAACTGTCACTAGCATTGTAGTCTTGTTCCTCTGAAAATGGGAAGTTTACAAAATGTACAGAATTTTGTTCATGCCTGTGTTATTTGCTTATCTAGACACAGACAAGTCAGTCATGACTATGCAGGTGTGACTCCCAAGAACTTTTTACTGAGGGTGGTGTGTGGGTACCGCAGCAAAAAAATGGGTGTGTCCACATACTGGAAAGTGGTTGTGACCACACAATGGAAAGTGGCCATGGTCATAATGGATCATGGACAGGCCCAACTGTACATAAAATAAGTAGCAGCATTATTCAAGGAGTGGGCCTGCCCAGAAAACCGGGTATCCTTTAAATTGACCAAAGCACTGGAATTCATTGTTTAAAAAAGAACTTTATCATAAGGGAGGTTTATAATGGTGTGTGCCACTGGGTAGAGTATTATTACTTACCTACTGGTCTATACGACATATGCCATCTTCCTTACATGACCAGCAGGTTCTGCAAGCTTTTGTAATTCTGGCAGTGTCAAAGCATGCTGGGAGAAGTCGTCCCCAGATGCGAGTATAGCTCTGTATCCACATCCATGGACATTATCTCTTGGCATGCATTGTGGCACACGTGTGCATGATGAGGCCAATGATTACAAAGCCAGCATAATCTGCCGGGCGGTTTGAGAAGATGGTGCATGGCCGGCATAGAAAGCGTTAGGCAAAATCTTATATAAGTCTATTGTCCCCTGAAAATATACAATGTAGACAGTGGTAAGCCATTGGCAGCAATAAACCAATAAAAAAAAGTGTCTATGTACTGATAGACAGCACTAAGCAGTGTAAACTGACAAGACTATGCAAACCTGAACAGGAGGACCTAGTAGAAAAATAAACAAACATGTGGCCATTTAGAAAAACAAAGGGCTGTCCTGCAGCACATAAAAAAACAGCAGGGAAATGAATCTGTCATGCTATGGAGAGAGGAGCAAGGAAGTGAGAAGCAGGCAGAGAGGAGAAGATCTAAGAAAGTCAGGACGGAGAGTAATGTGAGAGCCAACAGCTTACCATGCTAAATTCAGGCACACAGCACAGTGACAGGACTGGGACCGAGGAGAAGAAGGAAAGAGAGTTCTCATGCCCCCAATCCTCGGCTTTCTGTCTGTGCAAGCTACTCAGCACTCCTTCCTCTTCACAGGCTTTCTCAGGCTCGGTGCCAGTGGCGTCGTGTAGCGAGGAGCACACTGGGGCCTTCTTCGCCTGGACTAATCAACTATTGCAGCACCATGGGTTATGTAACTACCTCACATAGCCACACGAGTGGGGTGGTTTCAGGGTCAGCTCAGCAGACAGGAGGTGAATTAATTGTGTGGCTTCATAGTTACATAGTTATTTGGGTTGAAAAGAGACATACGTCCATCGAGTTCAACCAGAGAACAAAGTACAACACCAGCCTGCTCCCTCACATATCCCTGTTGATCCAGAGAAAGGCGAAAAACCCTTACAAGGCATGGTCCAATTAGCCCCAAAAGGGAAAAAAAAATCCTTCCCGACTCCAGATGGGAATCAGATAAAATCCCTGGATTAACATCACTGGGCATTACCTAGTAATTGTAGCCGTGGATGACTTTCAACGCAAGGAAAGCATCCAAGCCCCCTTTAAATGCAGGTATAGAATTTGCCATAACTACTTTCTGTGGGAATGCATTCCTGTGGCAATGTAATCACTCTTACTGTAAAGAACGCTTTCCTAAATAAATGACTAAAATGTTTTTCCTTCATGTCCTCTAGTCCTTTGAGAAGGCCTAGGGACAAAAAGCTCATCCGCCAAGCTTTTATATTGCCCTCTGATGTATTTATACATGTTAATTAGATCCCGTCTAATGCTTTTTTACTCTAGACTAAATAAACCCAGTTTATCTAACCTTTCTTGGTAAGTGAGACCTTCCATCCCACGTATCAATTTTGTTGCTCGTCTCTGCACCTGCTCTAAAACTGCAATATCTTTCCTGTAATGTGGTGCCCAGAACTGAATTTCATATTCCAGATGTGGCCTTACTAGAGAGTTAAACAGGAAATATTATGCTAGCATCTCAAGTTTTTATTTCCCTTTTAATGCATCCCAAAATTTTATTAGCTTTAGCTGCAGCGGCTTGGAATTGAATACGATTATTTAACTTGTTGTCGATGAGTACTCCTAAGTCCTTCTCCAAGTTTGATGTCCCCAACTGTATCCCATTTATGTTGTATGGTGCTAGACCATTGGTACGACCAAAATGCATGACTTTACATTTTTCAACATTGAATTTCATCTGCCATGTATGTGCCCATATAGCCATCCTATCCAGATCTTATTGCAATATGTCACTATCTTCCTGAAAATTGATGATTCTGCACAATTTTGTATCATCTGCAAAATGGAGCTGCTGACTTTGAGAAAAAGTCGCCCTGTGTAATACAATGTAACTATGGAAAGATGGATTTCATTTTAAAGCGCTCTTAATCCTCTTTCTGACGACACCTAAATCATCGCCCTACGCCTTTTAGTTTTCACTATTTTCGCGATCGAAATTGCGGCCGCGGCAATTTCAATCGCGAAAATAGCGAAAACTAAAAGGCGTAGGGTGACGGTTTATGTATCATTGGAAAGAGGAGAAAGAGAGCTTTAAAATGATATGCATCTTTCCATAGTTTTTGCACTGCTCGGAGTCCCTTTAAGTATTTAATATTACATTTGAAAGGTTGAGACTCTTCTGCATCTGTAATTTGCAACAGTGATGTTTCCCCTGTGAAGACAGAAGCAAAGAAAGCATTTAATAACTCTGCCTTACCTTGGTCATCCACCATTGAGTTCCCACCCTCATCCTTTAGGAGTTCAATACAGTCAACCTTTCTTTTTTTAGAGTTGATGTACTTGTAAAACTTCTTTGGGTTAGATTTGATATCCCTAGCAATTTGATTTTCAGCTTCAATCTTTGCCAGCCTAATTTCTTTTTTACAACTTTTATTGCACTCCTTATAATTGCTTAATGCAGCCTCGGTCCCCTCCTGTTTTAGGACCTTGCAGGCATTCTTTTTCCCCTTCATTTTATCTCTAACCTTTCTATTCATCCATAGAGGCCTTTTTTTATTCCTAGACATTTTGTTTCCATATGGGATATACATACTACAATATTGATTGAGAATAAGTTTAAGGCTTCTTTCACAGTGGGACATTGCGTTTGATGCGACGTTAAAGTCGCACAACGTGCCCCTAACGCAGAGCATGTAGGTTATGAAATTGGACGTTATTTTGCACTGCGTTTTGTGTCTCTTGGTGCGCCGTTTTCGTTGCATACTGATGTAACGAAAACGGTGCATGCGTTACATTTAAAAAAAAAATAATAATTACTGAGCATGTGCAACACGCATAACACAGCAAATGTATCGCTAAATGCACAGCATGCAGCACTTTCTAAATATTGCTACACGTTACACACAACGCAACGTGTGCACAGTGAATGTCGCACAGACTTTGTATAGTCTGCGTTATAATTTTTTTATCGTCCCACTGTGAAAGAGGCATAAAAGCTTGCCATTTCCCTTCAGTGTCCTCCCCTTGTAGTATATTATCCCAGTTCACCAAACTTCGTGCCTGCCTGAATTGATTGAACTTTGCTTTTCTAAAATTCATAGTTTTAGTGGTCCCGCTGCCCCGTGGCCTATCAGTCACCAGATCAAATGTTATCATGTTGTGATCACTATTTCCCAAATGTTCTTGAACCTGCACATTTGATACATTATCTGGTCTATTAGAAATGATCAGATCCAGTAACGCATTCCCCCTAGTTGGTTCCGTTACCATTTGAGTCAGGTAACTGTCCTGTAGTGATGTCAGAAATCTGCTGCTTTTACCAGAATGGGTAGCCTCAATACTCCAGTCAATGTCTGGAAAGTTGAAGTCATCCATAACTATGACCTCATTTTTACTTGCAGCTTTTTCAATCTGCCTGTAGTAATTGCAGTTCTGCAGCTTCATGAATATGTGGTGGCCTGTAGCATACCCCAATAAGCAATTGGCAACCTTTATTTCCAAAATTAATATTTACCCAAACGGACTCCACATCTTCGCAATCTTCATCCATCTCATCGTTTAGGACAACTGTAAAAGAGTTCTTAACAAAGAGACAAACCTCTCCACCTTTTTTCCCCTGTTGTATCCTCCCGAAACACATTGTATCCCTCTAAATTCGCTATCCAATCATGGCTTTCATCAATCCATGTCTCTGTTATTCCACAATGTCATAGCCTTTGTCAATCAGAATGAACTCTAGTTCGTCCATTTTATTTGCAAGGCTCCTAGCACTTTATATTTTTACCACCACATTTTCCAATTTTGGTTACATTAAATGGGCTACTTGAAGTTTTACCAATCTCCTTACTCTTTACACTGTCCCCACCCCCCATAATGATAGGCTCTCACTGTCTTTTTACCTAATCTTGTCTACATATTGAGACTTTACCCTCCCGCCTCCCCCCAGATCCTAGTTTAAAATCTCCTTCAACCGTTTAGCCATCTTCTCCCCCAATGCAGCTGCACCGTCCCCATTAACCACTTCCATACCATGAAATTGTGTGCTGATCTGTGCTGCGTGGGCTCTTCAGCCCACAGCACAGATCAGCTAGCAGCCAGGGCGATCAGACTTCCCCCCCCTTTTTTCCCCACTAGAGGGATGTCCTGCTGGGGGGGTCTGATCGCCGCCGGCTGCTTGCGCTTGCGGGGGGGGGGCTCTTCAAAGCCCCCCTCCGCAGCGCTTCCTGGCCTCCTTCCCCTTCCCTCCCTCTCCCTCCCCCTGTGAGCGGCGCAGGACGGATTTCCATCCTGCGCCTGATGGGATAGGCTTTAGCCTATCAGATGCCGGCGATCCCCGGCCAATCAGAGGCCGGGGATCGCCGATCTCCTCTACGGCGCTGCTGCGCAGCAGCGCCGTATACATGTAAACACCGGGGAAGATCTTCCCCGTGTGTTTACATTTACCCTGCGAGCCGCCGATCGGCTCGCAGGGTGTTCACGGAGACACCCTCCGTGAACTGACATGGAACGGCCGCTCATACGAGCGGCCGTTTCCATGGTATACACTTCAGGATTCAGGGGCGTATATATACGCACCGAGAATCCGGAAGTGGTTAAGGTGCAGCCCATCCCTGCTGTAGAACCTGTAGCCGACTGCAAAGTCTGCCCAGTGCTCCAGGAACCCAAACCCCTCCTTCCTACACCAATTTCTCAGCCACTTATTTAACTTCCTATGCTCCCTCTGTCTCTCAGATGTAGCACGTGGCACTGGCAGTATTTCAGATAACACCTCCTTGGAGGTCCTTGCTTTAAGTTTATCTCCAAGTACCTGAAAATCATTTTTGAGGACCTTCCATCTCCCACTTACTTTGTCATTGATGCAAATGTGTACCATGACAGCCGGGTCTTCCCCAGCCCCAACCAATAATATGTCAATTCTTTCAGCTACATGCTGAACCATGCAGAGCACCCGGGAGACAACAGACTGCACGGCATTCACAGTTTCTTCGACAGATTACCCTATCTGTGTGCCTAATAATTTAATCCCCTACCACCAGTATCTGTCTATCCTTAGCTGCACTCCTATTCCCTTTCTCGTTGCAGCGGTCTACCCCTTGGTTGCTAAGGGACACATCCTGCTCCAACATTGCTACTCCAGAATACTCATCCCCAATATTACGCAAGCAAGCATACTTATTAGGGAGGGACAACTCCCTGACACTTTTTCCCCTAACCCTTCTAACTGTGACCCAACTAGCGGCTACCTCTGCTTCTTGCTCCAGCTGTACTCCACCCACCTCATCTTCACCGGTTCCCTCCAGTGTCTGGATCGTGAGATCCAAGCTCTTCTCCATGTTGTCTATGCATCTCAGTGTTGCGAGATGTTTATTTAGCTCTCTGACTTCAGCCTCTAATTGAGCAACACGCACACACCCAGGGCAGCAGTAAACACCCTCAATCTGCTGATCAAGGCATGCATACATGTCACAGGATGTACACTGTACTGCATTGTCCAACATGATAACTATTGTGTGGGGAAAAATTACTTAAAGTAAACTGTGGCGGTAAAAGATGAAGCGGGAGAGTGAGTAAAGTGGGGGCTGGAAGAGAGGAAGAGTGAGGGAAAGTGGGGTGGAGGAGAGGGAGAATAAGTGAAGCTGGGGTGGAGGAGAGGGAGAATAAGTGAAGCTGGGGTGGAGGAGAGGGAGAAGAAGTGAAGCTGGGGTGGAGGAGAGGGAGAGTGAGTGAAGCTGGGGTGGAGGAGAGGGAGAGTGAGTGAAGTAAGAGAGAGAAAAGTGAAAAACTTAAAGGAGTCATCAGGCAAAGTATAGTAAAATGAGTGGTACTTACCGGGGGCTTCCTCCAGCTCCAAGCTCCCAGGATGTCCCTCCCTGCAGCCGTTTGCCGCAGGACCGTCCCAGTCCCCGGCGATGACGTCTGAACGACCTCCAGGTCGCTCTGTACTTCGCCTGCGTGAGCGGCGCTGTCAATCACCGCCACATGGGCCAGAGCAGACTGCGCAGGCACAGTAGTTCTGCGCTTGTGCAGTCTGCTCCGGTCCACGTGGCGGTGATTGACAGCGCCGCTCACACAGGCGCAGTACAGAGCGACCTGGAGGTCCCTCTGACGTCATCGCCGGGGACCAGGTCGGAGCTGCGGCGAACGGCTGCGGGCAGAGCTGAGGCGAGGGACATCCTGGGAGCTTGGAGCTGGAGGAAGCCCCCGGTAAGTACCACTCGTTTTACTATACTTTCCCTGATGACTCCTTTAAAGACTGCACCACAATGTGCTTAGCACATTCTAACCAATGCAAGTGGGGCCCACCAGAGAATTCCCCAGCTCCAGGCGACCCAGTCTGACCTTGCCTTTAGTATGAATACTTTTAGCACAGTTAGGTCCATAAATATTTGGGCAGAGACAACTTTTTTCTAATTTTGGTTCTGTACATTACCACAATTAATTTTAAATGAAACAATTCAGATGCAGTTGAAGTGCAAACTTTCAGCTTTAATTTGGGGGGGTGAACAAAATGATTACATACAAATGTGAGGCAACTAAAGCATTTCTTTAACACAATCCCTTCATTTTAGGCGCTCAAAAGTAATTGGACAAATTAACCCTTCTGGCGTTCGGGTAAGCCGCGCAGGAGGATTTCTCAGGCCCTGCTGGGCCGATTTGCATACTTTTTTTTTTTTTGCTACATGCAACTAGCTCTTTGCTAGCTGCGTGTGCACTCCGATTCGCCGCTACCCCCTGCTGCCAACACCCCCCCCCCGACCCCATGCGCTGCCTGGCCAATCAGTGCCAGGCAGCGCTGGGGGGTGGATCTGGACTACCTTTGACGTCTCGACGTTGATGACATCGGCGACGTCATCCCTCCCGTCGCCATGACGGGGGAAGCCCTAATGGAAATCCAGTTCAGAACGGGATTTCCGGACGAGCTTGATTGCCGGAGGCGATCGAAGAGGGTGAGGGGATGCTGCTGCACTGCTACATGATTAAAAAAAAAAAAAAATACTGCTGCGCTGCCCCCTGGCGGTTTTTAATAGACCGCGAGGAGGGTTAAGTAATTGGAAATAATAAAAAGTGCATTTCTAATATTTGGTTGAAAACCCTGGCAATGACAGCTCGAAGTCTTGAACTCCTGGACATCACCAGATGCTGGGTTTCCTCCTTTTTAATGCTCTGCCAGGCCTTTACTACAGCGGCTTTCAGCTGATGTTTGTTTGTGGACCTTTCTGTTCAAAGTTTAGTCTTCAGCAAGTGAAATGCATGCTCAATTGTGTTAAGATCAGGTGACTGACTTGACCATTCAAGAATTTTTTACTTCTTCGCTTTAATAACCTCCTGGGTTACTTTAGCTGTATGTTTTGGGTTATCGTCCATCTGTATCATGAAACGCCACCCAATCAGTTTGACTGCATTTGGCTGGATTTGAGCAGACAGTATGTCTCTGATCATCTCAGAATTCATTTGGCTGCTTCTGTACTGTCACATCATCCATAAACACTAGTGTCCCTGTGTCATTGTCAGCCATACACGACCAAGCCATCATACTGGCTCCGCCTTGTTTTACAGATGATGTGGTGTGTTTTGGACAGTGACCTGTTCCATGCCTTTTCCATACTTTTTTCTTGCCATCATTCTGGTAGAAGTTGATCTTGGTTTCATCTGTCCACAGAATGTTTTTCCAGAACTGTACTGGCTTTTTTAGATGTTCTTAGCAAAGTCCAATCTATATCTAATCTTTTGACAAAATGACAGACTTGCGCACACCTGCTCATGAAATAGCCTTTAAAGAGAAACTGCTTCTGAGTTGCTTCATTTAAAATTATTGTGGCAATGTACAGAACCAAAATGAGAAAAAAAATTGTGTCTCTAAATATTTATGGACCTAATGGTATATGCATGCAGCTACACTAATAAAACAGCTGGTGTCTATAGTGTGCACGTAGAGGACCGCAGCCATGGCCATGTGTCGTGCACGCATGGGGGCCACAAGCCAGCATGTGCAGTGCAGCAGGAGGCACATCTAGCGCCTGTTAATGGAACTGGCATAATTACTAGTACAATAATAACTACTCACCTTTTAAATAACAAAGCACTAACACAAGCACGTGCAAAAGCGGAGGCTTGTGCGCGCACGATCGCAGCAGCGGTTTTTAGTGCTGGACGTGTGTCCAAGAATCTTTAGAGAAGTCAATTTGGATATGAGACTCTCGTCATAGAATGGGAAGTGGTTAAATAAGATTTGATTCAAGTGATCGCCTAATTAGTAGCTCATACAGCAGAATGAGTTGTTCTTGTGTAAGAATTAACTAGCATGGAATGGTTCTCATAGAAATGCAAAATTAAAAATAAATCACATTGGTCTCTTATTTTTTTTCAAGAGCTTTATGTCCACAACTTGAGTTAAAAGCAAAGGCGTAAGCCTCTTCACAGTATATAAGCAATGTGTAGATATCTCAACTGTTCTTTAACAAATCCTAATAAATATACAAATAATTTAGAACAAAAGCTCCCAAGTTTTGCACTGGGCAGAATACCCTCCCAATCCACTACCCAGAGGGCACATCAAAAAACAAAATTCATTGATATGTTCAGCTCCACAACTCTAACGATTAGACTCCATCTGTTTTGTAAATCAATGTCCACTTCTTCAGGAGGTCGGGTCTGGGCAACTGTAGAGATACTTTTGAGCAAGATTTAGATTTCAGAGTAATAAGCTGGGATGAGAGTGAAAAATACCACCTTTTAAAGTAGATGCTTTAAACAGGTAACAGTTGAGACATTAGGAAAACCTTGGTGAGATAATTATTTAGTAGTTAGTAAGTCAAAAAGGACACTTAAAATGTACTTTTCTTATTTTAAGCTTTGTTTCTGCCTAACTAATATTTTATCATAAAATTCGTATTTTTATTTTATTTGCCAGCATGTAGAATATTCCACGAGCATAACAAAAGGAAATGAAACTTATTCCTATAAATATAAGGGAACAGCGATATTTATAGGAAAAGGTTTTCTGTTTTTTTTTAAGCACACGTAATATTCTGTAGAAATGGCTGAAAATAGCAGATCCCAGAATTTGGTAACAGGTCAACAAGCTCTGTGATTACATTTCAAAAATGAAATATGTTCACAGCTATAATTAAAAGTTATGTGTGTTTGAAGCATAATCACTGGTGCAAATACAGCTTGCATCAGTTATCTGAATCAGTTATATCCTAGAATGTGGTGCCAGCCTTTCCATGTTCTAGTTAGCCATTACTTGAAGAGAAATCATAGCGCAAATAAAAATAATTTAAACACTGAAGACCACCTTGAAGCATTGACCATATATGTTAATTCTTTAACAGATACTGACCTCGTGCTGGCCACACACATTTCACTCAAAATTGTCCAATGGCCGTTTTAATATAAAAAAAATGCATCTATGGAAGATTTCACTAAGAATGTTTGAAATTTTGTGTTCCGTATTCATAAAATGATAAAATGCTGTTTTTAAATGGTAGATTTCCTGTACATGCATTGCTTTACACACATGATTTTAAAGGATGGAAACCATTTTATGAAAATTAATACAAAGTGTGGCCACAGTTTACATCTACTAGTATTTTGTTATATATATATATATATATATATATATATATATATATATATATATATATATATATATATATATATATATATATATATATATATATATATTTTATATATATATATATATATATATATATACACAGAATCTTCTCAAAAAATTAGCATATTGTGATAAAGTTCATTATTTTCTGTAATGTACTGATAAATATTAGACTTTCATATATTTTAGATTCAAATACACACAACTGAAGTAGTTCAAGCCTTTTATTGTTTTAATATCGATGATTTTGGCATACAGCTCATGAAAACCCAAATTTCCTATCTCAAAAAATTAGCATATTTCATCCGACCAATAAAACAAAAGTGTTTTTAAAACAAAAATTCAACCTTCAAATAATTATGTTCCGTTATGCACTCAATACTTGGTCGGGAATCCTTTTGCAGAAATGACTGCTTCAATGCGGCATGGCATGGAGGCAATCAGCCTGTGGCACTGCTCAGGTGTTATGGAGGCCCAGGATGCTTCGATAGCGGCCTTAAGCTCATCCAGAGTGTTGAGTCTTGCGTCTCTCAACTTTCTCTTCACAATATCCCACAGATTCTCTTTGGGGTTCAGGTCAGGAGAGTTGGCAGGCCAATTGAGCACAGTAATATCATGGTCAGTAAACCATTTACCAGTGGTTTTGGCACTGTGAGCAGGTGCCAGGTCGTGCTGAAAAATGAAATCTTCATCTCCATAAAGCTTTTCAGCAGATGGAAGCATGAACCCACTTTTGAACCAGAAACAGCGGCAGAAGAGCCTGACCTGGGCTACAGAGAAGCAGCACTGGACTGTTACTCAGTGGTCCAAAGTACTTTTTTCGGACGAAAGCAACTTTTACATGTCATTCGGAAATCCAGGTGCCAGAGTCTGGAGGAAGACTGGGGAGAGGGAAGTGCCAAAATGCCTACAGTCCAGTGTCAAGTACCCACAGTCAGTGATGGTCTAGGGTGCCATGTCAGTTGCTGGTGTTGGTTCACTGTGTTTTATCAAGGGCAGGGTCAATGCAGCTAGCTATCAGGAGATTTTGGAGCACTTCATGCTTCCATCTGCTGAAAAGCTTTATGGAGATGATTTCATTTTTCAGCACGAACTGGCACCTGCTCACAGTGCCAAAACCACTGGTAAATGGTTTACTGACCATGGTATTACTGTGCTCAATTGGCCTGCCAACTCTTCTGACCTGAACCCCATAGAGAATCTGTGGGATATTGTGAAGAGAAAGTTGAGACGCAAGACCCAACACTCCGGATGAGCTTAAAAAGACTCCATAACAAAAATTGCATCCTGTTTTTTATCATCCTACAAGTCCCAAAAGCTATTCTAATGTGTTCTGGCTTACTGCAGCACTTTATACTATACACAGTCTCTGTAATAAATCAATGTATCTTTCCCCTGTCAGACTTGTCGGCCTGTGTCTGGAAGGCTGCCAAGTTTTTCAGTGTTGTGGTTCTGCTATGAACTCCCCCTTCCAGGCCCCTCTATGCACACTGCCTGTGTATTATTTAGATTAGGGCAGCTTCTCTCTTCTCTCTTATCTTTTACAAGCTGGATAAATCGTCCTCTGAGCTGGCTGGCTGGGCTTTCACATACTGAGGAATTACAGACAAAGGCCTCAATTCACTAAGCTTATCTCCTGTCTTTAATAACTCTTCTAGAGTTGTTACCATGGTGATAAGGCATGTAGTATTCAGGAAACATTTTACCTCTGGCAAGCCTAAAGTTAACTCTTCTGTCTTTAAATTAACTCTCCAATCCTTAAAATAACTCCAGAGTTAAAGACAGGCTGTTAATTAACTGCGTGTGAAAATAACTACAGAGGAGGTAAATTAACTACAGGAGAGGTAACTTAAGGAATGAAGAGGTAAGATAACTCTCTCACGTGTGGAGGTAAGTTTTCTCTTGCTTTATTATCTCTAGCATGATCTTAGTGAATTGAGGCCATTGGCAAAGCTGTTTGCAGGAAGAAAGGAGCAGCCTGAAACTTCAGTGCATGAGAGCTGAAGGGGGAAAGAAACACACAAATGATCTCTTGAGATTCAAAAGGAAGGGTGTATACAGCCTGCTTGTGTATGGATGTATTTTCTATGTGTGGACATACTGTACATCAACCTACTTCCTGTTTTGGTGGCCATTTTGTTTGTTTATAAACAAACTTTTTAAAACTGTTTTTAACCACTTTTAATGCGGCGAGGAGCGGCGAAATTGTGACAGAGGGTAATAGGAGATGTCCCCTAACGCACTGGTATGTTTACTTTTGTGCGATTTTAACAATACAGATTCTCTTTAAGGCTGCTATCGAAGCATCCTGGGCCTCCATAACACCTGAGCAGTGCCACAGGCTGATTGCCTCCATGCCACGCCGCATTGAAGCAGTAGTTTCTGCAAAAGGATTCCCGACCAAGTATTGAGTGCATAACTGAACATAATTATTTGAAGGTTGACTTTTTTTTGTTTTAAAAACACTTTTCTTTTATTGGTCGGATGAAATATGCTAATTTTTTAAGATAGGAAATTTGGGTTTTCATGAGCTGTATGCCAAAATCATCAATATTAAAACAATAAAAGGCTTGATCTACTTCAGTTGTATGTATTTGAATCTAAAATATATGAAAGTCTAATGTTTATCAGTACATTACAGAAAATAATGAACTTTATCACAAGCTAATTTTTTGAGAAGATACTGTGTGTGTGTGTGTGTGTGTGTATATATATATATATATATATATATATATATATATATATATATATATATATATATATATATATATATATATATATATATATATATATATAATTACAGAGGGGCTGCAGCACACAACAGGAAAACAGTGACAGGGGCTCTTGGTTACGCTTTAACGTGCTTAAGCTCACCAACTGCGCCAAAGTGTCCCCACTCTGGTGAGTCCTACTCTACCATGCAAAATGCCAGTTTTTATAAGCAGTCTAGTGGGAACTAAACCAAAAACCCAAGAGTCAACTAAATGGGAAAAAAGAAAATTAAAAACACCTTACCTTTCACTAGCTACCAAATGAACTCTCTGAACATGTGCAATGCACTCATTTATATGCTTAACTGTGCTCGAGGTGGGCGTGGTTATGCAGACTCACAGGGGAAAATTATAAATAAATACCAAGGGGTGAGCAGCACAAACCAAATTTTTTATGCAATTCTATGCAAAGCATGCACGCAGCACAGGTCCCAGATCTTGCCACACATTCTCGATTGGATTTAGATCTGGACTTTGACTGGGCCATTCTAACACATGGATATGTTTTGTTTTAAACCATTCCATTGTTTCCCTGGCTTTATGTTTAGGGTTGTTGTCCTGCTGGAAGGTGAACCTCCGCCCCAGTCTCAAGCCGTTTGCAGTCTCCAAGAGGTTTTCTTCCTAGATTGCCCTGTATTTTGCTCCATCCATCTTCCCATCAACTCTGAACAGCTTCCCTGTCCTTGCTGAAGAGAAGCACCTCCAGAGCATGATGCTGCCACCACCATATTTGACAGTGGGGATGGTGTGTTCTGATGTGCAGTGTTCGTTTTCCGCCACACATAGGGTTTTTGCATTTTGGCCAAAAAGTTCCATTTTGGTCTCATCTGACCAGAGCACCTTTTTCCACATGTTCACTGTGTCCCCCACATGGCTTATGGCAAACTGCAAATGGGACTTCTTATGCTTTTCTGTTAACAATGGCTTTCTTCTTGCCACTCTTCCATAAAGGCCAACTTTGTGCAGTGCACGACTAATAGTTGTCCTATGGACAGATTCCCCCACCTGAGCTGTAGATCTCTGCAGCTCATCCAGAGTCACCATGAGCCTCTTGGCTGCATTTCTGATCAGCGCTATTTTTGTTCGGCCTGTGAGTTTAGGTGGATGGCCTTGTCTTTGGAGGTTTACAGTTGTGCCATACTTCTTCCATTTCTGAATGATCGCTTGAACAGTGCTCAGTGGAATGTTCAAGGCTTTGGAAATCTGTTTGTAGCTTAAGCCTACTTTACATTTCTCAATAACTTTATCCCTGACCTGTCTGGTGTCTTCTTTGGACTTCATGGTGTTGTTGCTCCCAATATTCTCTTAGACAACCTCTGAGGCCGTCACGGAGCAGCTGTATTTGTACTAACATTAGAATTAGATTACACACAGGTGCACTCTATTTAGTCATTAGCACTCATCAGGCAATGTCTATGGGCAACTGACTGCACTCAGACCAAAGAGGGCTGAATAATTATGCACACCCCACTTTGCAGTTATTTATTTGTAAAAAATTTTTGGAATCATGTAAGATTTTCATTCCACTTCTTACGTGTACACCTCTTTGTGTTGGTCTTTCATGTGGAATTCCAATAAAATTGATTCATGTTTGTGGCAGTAATATGACAAAATGTGGAAAACTTCAAGGGGGCCGAATACTTTTGCAAGCCACTGTGTATGTATGAATATGTATGTATGTGTATATATATATATATATGTATATATATATATATATATATATATATATATATATATATATATATTAATATTACACACTTACCAACAGCTGTTCAATTTCTCATTAATTTCCTGAACTCCAAACTGAATGTCAGAATGGGAAAGAAAAGTGATTTAGGCAATATTGTTGTTGCCAGACAGGCCGGTCTGAGTATTTAACAATTTGCTCAGTTACTGGGATTTTCACACACAACCATTTCTAGGGTTTACAAAGAATGGTGTGAAAAGGGAAAAACATCCAGTATGCGGCAGTCCTGTGGGCAAAAATGCCTTGTTGATGCTAGAGATCAGAGGAGAATGGGCCCGACTGATTCAAGCTGATAGAAGAGCAACGTTGACTGAAATAACCACTGGTTACAACCGAGGTATGCAGCAAAGCATTTGTGAAGCCACAACACGCAGAACCTTGAGGCGGATAGGCTACAGCAGCAGAATACACCACCGGGTACCACTCCTCTCCACTACAAATTGAAAAAAGAGGCTACAATTTGAACCAGTTAACCAAAATTGGACAGTTGAAGACTAGAAAAATGTTTCCTGGTCTGATGAGTCTCGATAGAGTCAGAATTTGGTGTAAACAGATTGAGAACATGGATCCATCATGCCTTGTTACCACTGTGCAGACTCTCCATCAACTGCAAGATGCTATCCTTTTTAATATGGGCCAATGTTTCTAAAGAATGCTTATAGCACCTTGTTGAATCAATGTCACGCAGAATTAAGGCAGTCCTGAAGGCGAAAAGGGGTCAAACACCGTATTAGTATGGTGTTCCTAATAATCCTTTAGGTGAGTGTACTAATAATTCCCCCTTGTCAGTCTACATTTGTTGAGAAAAAATAAACTCCCTGTGGGTCTATGCAATCCACTGCAGTCCCTGAACTAATGATCTACTAACCTGCATCAACCCTCCTTTTTACCCAGGTTAGGGTTGTACCCATATGCCACCTGCCACAGCAACATTGGTGATCATGGATGGGTTCCAGTTTGCACTTCATGCAGTTGATTAGGTTAATCACTGTCTGGAGAGATTCCTGGATCATCCATAACTACTACAGGTGGCACATTTTATTATTATAACACGCTTGTGGCAGCTGATGCTTTTTAGTGTTTGAAATACAACTGCATGTACTTTATATAGTATTAAGTATTAACACCACTTGACCAGTAGATGGCACTACTGCAAATACTAAGGTTACTAGTTTTGTGTGTCTATCTGAAAAACTTGTTTTCTTTATCTCTTCCTCTCTCTTCATAACTGATATGTCTGCTGTTAAAGTTTACTGAAAACTCGGTATGCTTGCAACTTAATCCAGCCAAGTAAACCAAGTTCTGCCTCATCACAAGACGCTAGTGTCTTCTCTAATACATAACCAACAGGTTATGGGCCCAGCTCCAGACACCAGAAAAAGGAAAACTACAAGCAAGTGCTGCATCTATAATCATACTGAATAATGTGTAAGGAAACAAAAGCTGCATCCAACTCACTGGTAGATGGCAAGTGCTTCAGATATGAAGTTTACAATAACAAAGCTTAACAATACCAACTACCAGCTATGGAAGTTTAAGCTAGAAATGTTGTTATCCAAAGATGATTTGTGGCAGGTGCTAGATACAGACAGACCCAACGACAACCAAGAAGAATGGGACAGAAAAAACAGGCAAGCAAAAGCAGTCATAAGCCTGTTAGTGGAGGATGATCAACTCATTCTTATAAGGAAAGAAAACAGCTAAAGGTATGTGGACTGCATTACAAAGGCTGCATGAACGTGCAAACCTAAACAGAAAACTATATCTGCTATGCAAACTGTATAAGATGAGGCTGGAAAAAGGGCAGGAAATGGGTGACTATGTAAATGCTATGCTAGAGATTGTGGACTAACTGGGTGCAATAGATGAAGAAATGAAAGCAAATCACATAATAGCACATAATAGTCCCCTCCTGCTTCAAGCGGTCCACAATTGTACCAGTCCCCAAAAAACCAGGCAGCATTGAGCTCAACAACTTCCGACCGGTGGCCCTAACCTCTAACATCATGAAGCTTCTCGAGCGGCTGGTCCTTGTCCACCTGAAGAGGTTCACGGACACGCACCTCAACCCCCTCCAGTTTGCTTACATGGCAAACAGATCCGTGGAGGACGCCATCAATGCCAGCATGGCATACGTCACGGAGCACCTAGACAATCCTGCCTCCTATGCTAGGATCCTGTTCCTGGACTTTAGCTCAGCGTTCAACACGATTTGCCCAGATATCCTGCACACAAATCTGAGTCAGCTCGAAGTAGATCCCACCCTACGAGCGTGGATCAAACACTTCCTGACATACAGAACACAACAGGTGAAGCTGGGCAACTGCTACTCCAACGTCAGAACCACCAATACAGGGGTTCCACAAGGCTGCGTTCTGTCACCACTATTGTTCTCCCTCTATACCAACAATTGCACTTCATCAGACAACTCTGTGAAAGTCATCAAATTTGCGGACGATACCACTATCATCGGCCTAATTGACAACAACGGGGAGCAGGAATACCGCAGAGAAGTCGAGAGCATCTGCAACTGGTGCAGAGACAACAACCTGGTACTCAACGCGGCAAAGACGGTTGAACTAGTCGTAGACTTCAGGAGGAACCCTCCCCACCTCCCACCTGTCCTCATCGGGGGAACTGAAGTCTCTAGGGTGTCATCTGTATGGTTCCTCGGCACGACTCTAACGAACAACCTGAAATGGGGGCAAACCACCACCATAGTTCAGAAGAAATCCCAGCAGAGGCTGTTCTTCCTGCGCCAACTGAAGCGATTCGGCATGCCCCGGAAGCTGCTAACCAGCTTCTATACTGCCACCATAGAATCCATCCTCTGCTCCTTAGTCATTGTCTGGTACGCGGGCGCAACGGCCAGCGATAAACATAGACTTCAGAGAGTCGTAACTGACGCAGAGAAGATCATCGGGTCCCCTCTTCCACCTCTCGATCTCCTCCACTCCGCTAGGATGATGGAGAGCCTCCATGATCTCCCGGGACCCCTCCCACCCAGGCTGTCGCTACTTTGATCTCCTCCCGTTAGGCCGCCGCTTCAGGTCCTTACCATCCAAAACCAAGAGGCGGAAGTATACCTTCTTCCCCCAAGCGGTTAGGCTGCTTAACACCAACCTCCCCCCCCCCCCCCCCCAGGCCTGCCTATTAGCATGCCCTTGCACGCTGGTCAGCCTGTTCTTGCCGCTGCCCGCCCAGGTTCTCACTGCCCAGTGTCTGGTTGGGGGTACATTGTTATTGTTACTGCTACTACCACCATTATTATTATCACCCCTATCCCTATTACTATCAGCTTAGTGTTATGGACTGTTCCTGCACAGATGGAGTACACACTAACTGATGAACTGTTGATCTGGGACTGTTATTGAGAAGGCCATATCTATACCACATCTGCAATTCGTAATCTGCATTAATTGTTAAATTGTATGTGTTGTGCGTCTGTCCTCTTATACTATGTCTATGCCATGTGTACCAAAAGCAATTCCGAGTATAGCTCCGCTGTACTTGGCGAAATAAAACTGATTCTGATTCTGAGCATTACTGCTATGCAGGCTTCCCGACTTATACAGTGCCCTTTTAAACGCTCTCGAAACTAGACCGGATACTGAACTGATGCTAACATATGTTAAGGTAAAACTAATTGTTCACAGAGGCGCTCGGCCACACTACAGACCCGACACTGCATCCTCCATTCTACTGCCTGATGAAGCGGGATAGTGACCCACGAAACACGTTGCTATGCAGGCTTCCCGACTTATACAGTGCCCTTTTAAACGCTCTCGAAACTAGACCGGATACTGAACTGATGCTAACATATGTTAAGGTAAAACTAATTGTTCACAGAGGCGCTCGGCCACACTACAGACCCGACACTGCATCCTCCATTCTACTGCCTGATGAAGCGGGATGGTGACCCACGAAACACGTTGCACTTTTGGAGTTTTTAATAAATGTTACTGTGATTTATAGTAACGTCTCATAGTCCAATTCTTTTCTACGAGGGAGGTAAGTCCACCAACTTCCCCCTTTTAAACGGATTTTAAAACGTTTTTATCCTTGTTGGCGACTCTGTTTTACATACCTGCAAATATCTAGTCCACCCTTGGTGGAGGGGTGTATCCCCACCTTCTTCCTATCTACAGAGAGCGACTTAATACCTGAGTGGGGTCAGGTCCTAATTCTCCCCACCTGCCTTTACAGTGGTTGTCATTGTGGCAACCCACGTTTGTGAGTATAACCATTGTGTTTCTTACACATTACCCAGTGGCGGGATGGTGTAATGGTTAAGGGCTCTGCCTCTGACATGGGAGACCAGGGTTCGAATCTCGGCTCTGCCTGTTCAGTAAGCCAGCACCTATTTAGTAGGAGACTTTTGGCAAGTCTCCCTAACACTGCTACTGCCTATAAAGCGCGTCCTAGTGCCTGCAGCTCTGGCGCTTTGAGTCCGCCAGGAGAAAAGCGCGATATAAATGTTATTTGTCTTGTCTTGTCATGTCTACCTTTACTGATTGAAATACTACACTATATTGGGCTCTCGGTTTTCTTGTTTTTATTTCAAGCCCTATTACTGCTGAAGGGTAATGGTCAGGGGTTTCTGAACTACAAAATGCCATCAGGGGCAAGCAGAGCATCCTTGTAAAGAATGTTCTATACGTTCCAATCCTAAACGGAAGCTTTCTATCATTTAAAGCCCTTTCAAGCAATGGACTCACTGCCCAGTTCAGAGGTAATAAATGCACAATTCAAAATGGAAAGCAAGTCCTAGTAAGTAAGGAAAATTAAATGAACACCTGTACAAACTCGGCACTGAAATGCCTAAATGGCTAAATGCATCCACCTATGGCACAGAAGATTGGGGCATTGAAACCCAGAAGCTATAGAGGTCCTTGCAAAGAGAGGTCTATCAGAAGACATGAAAATTTTGCCTTGCCACAAACCTAGCAAGTGCACGTGCTGCATCAAAGCAAAAGCCACCCGAACACCTCTTCCACAGACCAGTCAGTGAAAAACCACTAAACAAATGGAACTGCTACATAGTGATGTGTGTGGGCCAATGAAAACCGTCGCACCCTGCGGAAACAGATATTTACTGACTTTAATTGACGATTATTCTAGGTACACAATAACGTATATAATGAAGCACAAAAGTGAAACTTTAGAAAAACTTCTAGAGTTTGTATCTATGACAAGCAACAAGTTTCGATGGAAACCTGGAATATGCACGGACAATGGAGGAGAATATAGGAGTAAAGAGATAGAATCATACCTAAAGAAACAAAACGGTGTAGCAGAAAGGAAGAATTGCACTCTTGTAGAAATGACCAGATGTATGATTTCAGACGCTGCCTTACCTAACAAATACCGGAGAGAAGCGATAATGACTGCAACATACCTATAAAACAGGCTCCCATCAAAAGCTATTGAGAGTACACCGAATGAAATGTGGAATGGATCAAAACCCAATGTAGGGCACAGAGTGTTTGGGTGTAAAGCATATGCCTACATTCCAAGTGAGAAACGCTCCAAGTTGGAGAACAAAGCCATAGAAGGCATTCTGGTGGGCTACAGTGAGCAGGGTAAGGGATATAGAATCCTTTGTCCTAAGACCAATAAGGTGTCAGTCTGCCGCTGTGTCTATTTTGATGCACTGCATTGCGCACCCTTAGCCTATCAGTTGTGTCTCATTGCTAGGATGCTATCTAGTGGCGCCCCTCATGCGCAACTGCACGGGTCATAGAGATGCAGCGAGACTAACAGAGGAACACCATGCAGCGCAGATCAGTGGTAGCAGGTACAGGTAAACCGGAGCTGCATATACTTCACAAGTATGGCAGTGAGGGGGCAGGCCTCACAGCTATTGCCGCACAGCTTCCCTATGCCTTTGGTTGGGGTGAACTCGGGAGGGGGGGGTTCGTAGATGCCAGCAAAATGTTGTATGTGCTTTGCCCTCAATGAAAGCAGAAAACTGGAGAAAGGAATCCATTAGTCGTTCCTGCAACTTCCACTTCCACAACATCTCCAGGATCCACTCCTACCTAATCCCTGACACCACCAAACTCCTCATCCATGCTCTCGTCATCTCTTGCCTGGATTATTGCAATTCCCTTTTATAAGGCCTCGCTTCAAACGATATTGCCCCCTACAATTGGTAATGAATGCAGCAGCCAGACTAATCAACTACTCTAATCACAGTGGCTCTCCTCTGGCCATCCTTTCCCCCACTGCGGTGAACAAGCGCTAAACGCGCGAAACGGACGTCCGCAGGGGGATCTAGACCTGGCGCCCACCACACCCGCATCGCATCCCACCTGAATCAACTGTAAGTGCTTCACTTTCTTTTTGTCTCAATAAACAATATTTGAATCGCAGTGCTGGCTACATCTTGCCTCCCTCTTCCACATCGATTTGTTGTTCTTCACCCAGCCCGTGCACGCTTTTCAAAGAGACCGCATCTACACATCCCACAGTCCATCAGGGTTGAGTCTCATCTCCTACTGCAGTCGTGAGAGTGCTGGAACTTTCCTTTCCTTGGCTTACTGACATTGCTCTCCTCTTGCCCCCCCCCCCCCCCCATCCACTTAAGGATTAATTTAAAAAATATGTGCATGGCCTACAGACCAGTGCATAGGACCTGCTAGACCTACATCTCTGAACTTGTCCACATGCACATACTGGCTTGCCCCCTCCGATCCTCCAACGATTGTGCCTTTTCTCACCACACATATCTCACTCCCATGCACGATTGCAGGACTTCACTAGGGCTGCACCCACTCTCTGGAACTCGCTTCCATTAGCCATCAGACTTACCCTCACCTTCAACACTTTCAAACTAGCCCTCAAGACTCAGCTTTTCATGCTTGCCTACCCCCTCCCCCTGCCATCAGTACCATGATATGTTCTACTGGGCACCCTCTCAACAGGCACACCTATTGTCTCTACCCCAACCCTTTAGATTGTAAGCCTTTGGCAGAACCCCCCCACTGGAACTCCAGTGAAAATATTGTAATAAAAAAGTGTTTCATTTTTACAATTATTATGTATAAATGATTTAGTCAGTGTTTGCTCATTGTAAAATCTTTCCTCTCCCAGATTTACATTCTGACATTTATTACTGTGACATTGTTACTGTGGGCAGGTTATGTAGCTGTTTCTAGCTGTTCTGGCTGTTACAGACAGCTGTAAACAGCCATTTCCTGTCTGTGAACATTGTTACATTGTGGCAGTTTCGGTATTCAGAGCTTCTTGTGGGAATGGTTTCAGCACAAAATCAGTCACACAGCACCCCCTGATGGTCTGTTTGTGAAAAGCATTCTATTTCTCATGTAAAAGGGGGTATCAGCTACTGATTGGGATAAAGTTAAATTTTTGGTCTGAGTTTCTCTTTAAAAGCCATGTGCAGAATACTTGCATGTGACGCTGAGTGGTAATTAAAATGCGAGGCATAGAAAAGTACAAAGCTAGTGATGGTAGATTAATGCTTAGCAAAAAATTCACTGCACTTATCTCTGCTGTCTACTTGTGCAGAATGGTGCACTGTGCCATTTCCTATCCTTGGCTTATACTCGAATCAATCACTTTAATTTTTGTAGGTAAAAGTTGGGAGGTCAGCCTATACTTGGGTCACTTATACTCAAGTATATACGGTTCTATAATAGCTTTAGGAATTATCCTTTGCATTTACTACATTATGTTGACTAATATCCGGAGCCTACTTTGCAACACTTTCTTCAATAACATTTTGGTACCAGGGCTCACTTCTGAACACCCATATTCACTCATAGTACAATTAATACATTGTGTTATTGATTGGAACATCATATACCAGAAACACAGCTTCTGACAAACTAAAAAATAAATACCTTTTCAAACAGGATTTACAGTTAAGTAAATAAAAATACATTTTAATTAACCATTGAACTCATATTTTAATTTACTTTATATAATTTGGACTATTTAACTTCTTAGCTGTTTTGAATATTATTCTAGACCCTGATGAATTTGAACAGATATATGAACCACTGGATGTTAAAAGCAAGAAAATACACATTGTAGATAGTGGTTTGACTTTCAATTTACCCTACCCTCTTATCCTAAGACCTCAGCGAGGAGTGGATCTAATCATTTCATTTGATTTTTCTGCAAGACCAAGTGATTCAAGCCCTCCTTTCAAGGTAAGCAGTGTGACCAAGTGTTAATAATTGTTCTCTAATGATACTGCGCTATGTTTTGTACCAGAACTAGCTATATGATTTTACATATTGTTAAAGTATATTCATTTATTCTGTCCCTTGAAGGGTAAAGGTCCACTGGATTCACCAAGCCAGGGGATCAAATTATTTTTAGCCCATCTTTCATATGACTGAAAAATGTTTCTGTGATGGTACTCATTTATCCAGATCATGGTATGTCCAAAGATAAAGTAGCGTCAACTGAATGTCTTCCTGACATGACAGAACCCTGCCACTTATAGAGACATGCAACACCAAAGAAATGTAAAAAATAATAAGAATAGAACATAACTTGCATTGTGTAGAAAATAAAAGGACATTGTAGCTTGGCTTTCTAATTCAACTTGAACTGTAATGATTATGTAGTTAACACAAAATATTGTGCAACAAAAACTAAGTGTATATTGGAAAAAATAATTTTGTTTATTTTTAAACATTTCTAACTTACCATTTTTTTTTTTTACAATCTTAGTTAAGTGAAGAAAAAAAAAAGCAAACTGATAATTCAAGGACAACTGTAACGAGAGGGATATGAAGGCTGCCATATTTATTTCCTTTTACGCAATACCAGTTGCCTGGCTATCCTGCTGATCCTCTGCCTCTAATACTTTTAGCCATAGCCCCTGAACAAGCATGCAGCAGATCAGGTGTTTCTGACATTACTGTCAGATCTGACAAGATTAGCTGCATGCTTGTTTCTGGTGCTATTCAGACACTTCTGCAGACAAATAGATAAGCAGGGCTGCCAGGAAACTGGTATTATTTAAAAGAAAATAAATATGGCAGCCTCCTATTCTTCTCACTTCAGTTGTCCTTTAATAATATGGCTATACATAAACTTGCTGAAACAGAACACTGTTGTATTAGCCTTTATTATTAATCATTGGCTCTGATCTTTTAGGCTGAAGTTGATGCAAATGTTGTGAACTTTATGCAAATATATTCAGCTTGGAAATAAACCAAATTATTAGCTACTGCATTTGATTCATAAAGGCAGGGAACACACTAGGCTGGTTTTGTTGCATCAAAATGCACATAATAAAAGTCAATGCGTCACGCAGAGGTATTGCGTTTTAGTGTGTTTTTCATGCATTTTTATATGCGATTGATGATGTATTTCCGCTTCCTGTTGACTTCCTAATGATTTGCATAAAACACATAAAGCATGCAAAATGCATATGCGATTTATATATGCGAACCGCAAACGCATTTAAACACACGCAAAACACAAGAAAAATGCATGTGCGGAAAAAATGCAAATGCACAGAGAATGCACGTAAAACGCACTAAAAATGCACAGATGCATATGCAGCAAAACGCTACATCTCCCACACTGCCTAGTGTGTTCCCACCCTCAGGCTGTGAGCACACTTTGCAGAATTGCATGCGTTTTTCAGGAGTGCACTCCTAAAAAATTCATGCAATTCTGCAAAGTGTTTCCTATGCTCCGTACACACATGCGACAACGATCGTTCGTTGTCAACGACGAACGAACTTTTAATTGATGAAAGAACGACCTAAGTAAAGTTAGTTTTAAAAGGTGTGTAACGATCAGATCGTTAGAACGAACGTTACATCACATAAAAGCAACTATTGCGCCTGCGCATATAAATGAAAACTTCCATGGAGAAATAGTGAAATGCGCATGTCAAGTCTAGTACAAACGACCGTTTCCAACGATGTACTACTTTTGCAAACGATCGTCGTTGGAAAAAATCCGCCAAGCTAGATCGTTCGTTTTTAACGATCTAGCTCGTCCGTCATTAGACTTAATAGTCGTTGGCTGCTTTTTTTTAAATGATCGTCGTTTGAAACAATCGGTGAACGATCGTTTCAAACGACTATAGTCTCATGTGTGTACGCACCTTTAGCCTCAATTCCAAGCTGCATGGATTTGCATACAATTAATGAAAAAAATGCATCGACTTTCAATTATTAGCATGTAATTTACCATCTCTATTTTAGGCATGGAAATGGCTTGTTTTTTTCAAAAAAAATCAACACAATGCTATCCACTAATTATACTTTCTAATAATTATTGCATATTTTTTGGATTTCTCTTTAAAGTGTAACTGTCGGGCATAAAATCAAAAATCAATCCTTTATTTTTATCTGGAAAACAAGTAATAAGGATGCTAACCTTGCAATCCAAAATTTAAAATCTCTATTACTTTTCTTGTTTGTAAATGATCATTCCCCAGTTTACCTGACTCTAATTTGGTACGTTGCCGCACAAAGGAAGTTGCAGGGCATGCTGGGTTGTCTTTTTTTGCTTCTTTATTTCCCCTCAGACTTAACTAATGTACAAAAGCAAAAAAGGACAACCCAGCATGCCCTGCAACTTCCTTTTTGCGGCAACGCACCAGTCAGGTAAACTGGAGAATGATCATTTATAAACAAGAAAAGTAATAGAGATTTTAACTTTTGGATTGCATGATTAGCATCCTTATTACTTGTTTAGCAGATAAAAATAAAGAATTGATTTTTTATTTGAAGCCCGACAGTTACACGTTAATGTTTCAACCATAGATGCTTGATTGGGTTCCATTCAGATGATTTGACTAACCAGTCAAGATGATGGACGCATCAGGTTCTATATCAGTACTGCAGAATCCACCAGTGTAAACCATGTGGTTTCAGCTCCAATTTCCTAGGAAAGATTGTTAATAAACAAATTATATAAGAATATATTTGGCTACAAAAACTATTAACCTTGTATGGATGTTTTATAAACCTTTTTCCTAACAAAACTGTAACTTGGGAATTCATTTGTGAAACCCTGATGCACTAGCACAACCTGTGTGCTCACATTTTGTACATGTGCTTGGACGTTTATTTTTTGTTAATGTTTTTCAGTGATTGTGGATTTATGTTTCATTGTAAGCTACGTCCTGTTTGTGTTCTAAGAACACAAAATATAGTATGTCCCAAACAAATCTTGATATAATGGCAAAAATGAAATAAAAAATAAAACAACTTATGGAGGCAAATGGAGAATTTGTTTACATTGCATGTATAAAATTGTACCAAATGTATTCAATTCAGCCGTTTACTATCCTGTGGTGTTGATCCAGGTATGTTGTCTGATTGGCATCTGGAGTTTTGAAGTTTTTCACTTTTAGTGCTAATTGGCCCAGCTTTGTACATGTGTTTCATGTCCTCTGGATCATTTGGGATATGCGAGGCTGCAGGCCAGTCATGTATCAGTATTTCTGGTTTAACTAGATAGACAGATGTCTTTTTTTTCAGCCAAACTATGCAACGGGACAACTGTCTGGCAGCTTTACAGACATCCTCTGAGTTCCTGGCTGGACTCTACATGGATAGGAAGAGCAATTATGTGTATTGTGTTTTCTTGGCTATAGATTTTACAAGACATTCTGGGCCATTTGCAATTTGAGGTGATAAGCATGCTCCTATCACCTAACATCACTCAGGATTTACTGGAAAATTCCATTGCTGGCTTCACTTGTTGCGATGTGCGAACATGTAGAGCATAACTCAGGTGAATAGTATGAGTGATGCTCCTGTGTCCTGTGCAATGGGAAACAAGGTATTTGTGCTGTGGAGCTATCATTCAGCACCACGGCACTGCTGCTTCGCTCCTCTGCAGATGCTTGCGCTTGTGGCATCCGCCGCTAAAGCCTTCAGGCTCCCGAGCACTTACACGATGTCCGCCGTCGCCACTCTACTCCACTTCTTTTAACGCTGCAGCCCTGAAAAAAATATCTTCATTAGTCCCATCAGTGCTCCCCATTAGTCCATTAGGGGGACCAATTGAGAATCAGGATTATTTTTGTGAATCAGCTGAGTGGATGAATGGTGAGCCACCGTGAGAGCTATGTGACAGTCCTGTCCAATAATTTTAGAACTCACCAGCGCTTATCAGTGGTGAGTTAGTGCATTGCATAGGGCCTCCTGACTCATAAGATGCTTGCTTGTTCTTGCCTCACTACTTTCTGCATGGATATAAATGTGACCAAAGTGTGCAGATTCTTAGATATGTTGGTGTCAGTCTTAAGTATCTCAAAGGTTAGCTCTTACCTACACAACAGACAGTCCTTTCATATGTGTACTGAAGTTTAGTCAGAACTTTGGGAAGGTTATTTAAGACCTGTTAGGTGCTGAAAATCCTTTTTTTTAATTCAATCATTTTAAATGTAGAGGTGGATTTCTCGCACAATATATAAGTACAGAAAAGCACATGAAGTATCTGATAATAATCTTTATTAGAAAGAACCTTTTGTCTTTGTTAAAAAATTTAAAACATCTTAACACTTTGTACATCCTTTGAAGGAACTCCTACTTGCTGAAAAGTGGGCACGAATGAATAAGTTGCAATTTCCAAAGATAGATCCAAACGTCTTTGACAGAGAAGGATTAAAGGAATGTTATATCTTTCGACCCAAGAACCCTCAAGAAGAAAAAGATTGTCCAACTGTGATTCACTTTGTATTGGCAAATATTCAGTTCAGGAAGTTTAAAGCACCCGGTATGTACATCATTATTATTGTTATTTAGTATTTATATAGCACCAACATATTACGCAGCGCTGTACAGTGTATATATATATATATATATATATATATATATATATATATATATATATATATACAGTGCTGTGAAAAACTATTTGCCCCCTTCCTGATTTCTTATTCTTTTGCATGTTTGTCACACTTAAATGTTTCTGCTCATTAAAATACATTAACTATTAGTCGAAGATAACCTAATTGAACACAAAATGCAGTTTTAAATGATGGTTTTTATTATTTAATGAGAAAAAAAACCTCCAAATCTACATGGCCCTGTGTGAAAAAGTGATTGCCCCCCCTTGTTAAAAAATAACTTAAAGGTGGTTTATTACACCTGAGTTCAATTTCTGTAGTCACCCCCAGGCCTGATTACTGCCACACCTGTTTCAATCAAGAAATCACTTAAATAGGAGCTATCTGACACAGAGAAGTAGACCAAAAACACCTCAAAAGCTAGACCTCGTGCCAAGATCCAAAGGAATTCAGGAACAAATGAGAACAGAAGTACTGTAATTGAAATCTATCAGTCTGGTAAAGGTTATAAAGCCATTTCTAAAGCTTTGGGACTCCAGCAAACCACAGTGAGAGCCATTATCCACAAATGGCAAACACATGGAACAGTGATGAACCTTCCCAGGAGTGGCCAGCCGACCAAAATTACCCCAAGAGCGCAGAGAAAACTCATCCGAGAGGCCACAAAAGACCCCAGGACAACATCTAAAGAACTTCAGGCCTCACTTGCCTCAATTAAGGTCAGTGTTCACGACTCCACCATAAAAAAGAGACTGGGCAAAAACAGCCTGCATGGAAGATATCCAAGGCGCAAACCACTTTTAAGCAAAAAGAACATTAAGGCTCGTCTCAATTTTGCTAGAAAAACATTTCAATGATTGCCAAGACTTTTGGGAAAATACCTTGTGGTCCGACGAGACAAAAGTTTAACTTTTTGGAAGGTGCGTGTCCCGTTACATCTGGCGTAGAAGTAACACAGCATTTCAGCAGAAGAACATCATACCAACAGTAAAATATGGTGGTGGTAGTGTGATGGTCTGGGGTTGTTTTGCTGCTTCAGGACCTGGAAGGCATGCTGTGATAGATGGAACCATGAATTCTTCTGTCTGCCAAAAAATCCTGAAGGAGAATGTCCGGCCATCTGTTCGTCAACTCAAGCTGAAGAAAACACACCAGCAAATTCACCTCTGAATGGCTGTAGAAAAACAAAATGAAGACTTTGGAGAGGCCTAGTCAAAGTCCTGACCTGAATCCTATTGAGATGTTGTGGCATGACTTTAAAAAGGCGGTTCATGCTAGAAAACCCTCAAATACCGCTGAATTACAACAATTCTGCAAAGATGAGTGGGCCAAAATTCCTCCAGAGCGCTGTAAAAGACTCGTTGCAAGTTATCGCAAATGCTTGATTGCAGTTATTGCTGCTAAGGGTGGCCCAACAAGTTATTAGGTTCAGGGGGCAATTTCTTTTTCACACAGGGCCATGTAGGTTTTGAGGTTTTTTTCTCACTAAATAATAAAAAACATCATTTAAAACTGCATTTTGTGTTCAATGATGTTATCTTTGACTAATAGTTAACGGTTTTTGATGAGCAGAAACATTTAAGTGTGACAAACATGCAAAAGAATAAGAAATCAGGAAGGGGGCAAATAGTTTTTCACACCACTGTATATATATATATATCTTGTCACTAACTGTCCCTCAAAGGAGCTCGAAATCTAATCCCTACCATTCAAAAAATTTTGGGCAAAGTTATATTAGTACACCCAACACGCGCTAGCTGAAATTACCAATAGTTTTATTCAAATTGCACAAATTGAAAAAAATTGCATATACACCGTTTTTGTTGGTACTCAATTCCTCCTACATTCATACCACATTCAAACATACACCCTAGAAGGGCCCTTCTAAAAATGGAATTAAAACATAGAACATAAAAAATATATAAAAATATAGAAAAATATATATAGGACCAGGTGATCCAATAAATTGAATGTGAGTGATTGGAGGTATAGGATCCTGTTAAAACCTCATTGCAAATAGTCCCATATAGAAACTCACATTAGGCGATTTCTGCCTTACTGAACTTTCAAGACAACGTTCCGCAAGTTTCAAGAGAGAGAGCCCAATCCTATGCCAAGGATAGGTTTTACTCACAGTCCGCTGCAGCTGCCTCCGTGTAGACTTTTGATGTTCCTACCGGTAATCCACCACAACAGCAAGACCTTGTGTTGCCAACCGCTCACTTGATCAACTTACGCTGGCTCCCCAGTACGGCGCGTGTCACTTCCGCACACACGTTACAGTGACTCACTAGCCGCACTTCCGCTCAGCCTGCTCAGTTCCGGATTGGTTTAGTATAGGTGACGTCACCACTTCAAAGGACCTCTGGATCTTTGCTTACAGGTGCCCGCTAGGCGCCTTTACGGTACACCTTTCGTCCACGGTCCCCACCATATGCCGATACTCAATTAAAGAAGAGAAACCTCAACGCGTTTCTGCCATTAAACGATGGCCTTCTTCAGGAGGATTTTTGTTGCTGATCTAGTGCTGCAATTTCAGTCACTTCCTTTATACTCATCATAGAGCGTTCATCCCCCTCATTAGAGGGGTCAGGGGTCATGGTTCATAGGGCCATCTCTCGTTCTAATTCAAATTAGGACCATATTTTGGTAATGTTCACTCAGTGTTCCTGTTTAAAATCCATATAAGAACAGGCAATGCAAAGGATGGGGTAAAATTAGTAATAAAACCAAAATTAAAAAATCAATAGCGTATCACATCAAACTTACATACATACATACTCCGCTCACATCATTTTAATCAAGAGGAATTCCATTCCGACACCCACAGTTTTGAAGAGGGGTGCAATCACTCTCCACATGCTCATAGTATTGCACTCCATTCTCCAATATCTGACTGTTGCAATCCTCATACACTATCTAGACCTCCAATTTTCATTTTTTTAAAAAAAGGCAAACACCTCCATTTCACTATTCAGACCCTTTGGCATAATTGTGTCCAACTGGAAGATCCATTTCGATTCATTACGCGACATTTTCTTTATATAGTCCCCCCCTCTTCCACACTGCTTAATAACCTCAAGACCAAAGAATATTGTCCCTCTTATACTCCCCCCATGTTCCTCTCTATAATGTTTGGATAGCGGATGTCCCACACACCTCTTCTTTATGTTGTTAAAGTGCTCCCCCACCCTACTTTGTAGAGATCTCTTCGTTCTCCCCACATATCTCTTCTGGCAGGGGCACTGGATGCAGTAAATGACCCCCTTTGTAGTACATGTTATAGGGTCCTTAATTCTGTATTTCACTCCATCCAGTGCCTCAACCTCTATTATTCTACCCGGATTACTAGTCCTCCTACAGTTTAGACAAATCCCACATCTAATGAATCCTGTTGTTCCTCTCCCTCCCCCACCATTGGTACCTTTATTCTCATTTGCTGCTGTTGCAATCGAGAGCCCCAAATTGGGTGCCTTTTTAAAGACAACTTTAGGGATACATGGTAATTTATCACCCAGAATCTTGTCCTCTTTCAACACGTCCCAATGTTTACGTATTATATTTGTAACTTTATTTGATTGGGACGTGTATTGCAGGACAACACTAAAATCATTGTGTTCCCATTTTTGTTCCAATCTCGGTCCCAGTAAACTGTCCCTCTCTTTCTGTCTAATTAATGTCCTTGATTCATCAACATATTTCTCTGGGTATCCCTTTTCTAAGAGACTGCTCACGAGTTGTTCCGCCTCCCGGTCATATTCTGCTATATTAGTGCAATTACGGCGGAGTCTCGTGAACTGTCCCTTGGGGATATTGTTTAACCATCTTGGTAAGTGGCAGCTGGTATATAATATATAACTGTTGACATCCACCGGTTTGTGGAATGTTCTGGTTTTCAAGATGCCATCCTCTACATATAATTCTAAATCCAGAAAACTTACAGTGTGTACACTAGTTTCCACAGTGAATGAAATTCTCCAATCGTTCCTATTTATACTCTCGATGAACCTGTGCAGTGACGGGGCATCACCCTTCCATATCATCAGCACATCGTCGATGAAACGACGCCATAGGACCAGGTCCGCACCCGGGCCATGCTCCCCATAAACATAGCTCTCCTCCCACTGTGACATGAATAAATTTGCATAGGCAGGTGCGAACCTGGTCCCCATCGCCGTTCCACCGACCTGTAGATACCAATTCTCATCAAATTGAAAGTAATTGTGTTGTAATATGAATTGTATCGATTTTAAAATGTACTCCTTCTGGATAACATCCAGGGTTTCATCTTTCTCCAGATAAAAACCCACCGCCCCCAATCCTCTTTCATGATCAATTATAGTGTATAGGGATGCCACATCCAATGTGCACATGATCCATCCCTCTTCCCACTGCAAGTCTCCCAAAATATTAATAACTTGTTTGGTGTCCGCAATATAGGCTCTTGTACTCTTCACAGATCTCTGTAGGAACGTATCCACGTATCTGGAGAGGTTCGCTGTCAGCGAGTCCACCCCAGACACTATGGGTCTACCAGGCGGATTGTTCAGACCCTTATGGATCTTTGGCAGATGATAGAACAATGGTCTCCGTGGGAATCCTATGTTTAGAAAATCATATTCCTTTATGGTCAGGATCCCACAGCTCAATCCTTCATCCAATATTATTTTCAGTTGTTTTGCAAAATCGACTGTTGGATCGTGGCCCAAGACGCGGTAAGTCTCTGGGTCATTCAACAGTCTATAGGCTTCAGCCTTATAAACTTCTGTATCCTGTATCACAATCCCCCCACCTTTGTCCGCCGGCCGTATAGTGATGTTCGGATCACCCTGTAACTCCTTCAAGGCTCTCCTTTCGGCATTTGTTAAATTATCATTCGCAAATCTGTTGGTTTTTATACGTCTGATATCTTTCTCTACCAGATTCTCAAATGCCGTCATTGCATCACTATACTCCGTTTGTGGAAAAAAAGTGGAGGGGTTTCTTAATGAGGTATGTGTGAACCTTAAGTCTTCACTCTCCCTCTGCATGGGGTTTTTTAGAAAAAATTTCTTTAGACAGAGTTTCCTCATAAACTTCTTTATGTTTATGAAAGAGTCAAATTTGTTGATTCTATTACTAGGAGCAAACTTTAACCCTTTCGACAAAAGTTCTATCTCATTTTTCTCGAGCTTACGTTTACTTAAATTGAACACCCCCCTCCCCCCCTCCTCAGTGGTTTGACTGTCAACCCCCATTACCTTTTTACCCCCTTTCCGACCCCCCCTACATCCCCTTTTCCGTTTCCCACCCTGGGTGTCCGTAAAAAATATTGACTTATGGAGTTTCGTGGTTCCTCTACCACTATATTATTCCTACTCCTTCGATCCCCCAACTCATTCCTTGGTCCCCTCCTGTTGGTGGGCTGTGGGGTCCTAGATTGCTGACGTGGGGTTCTATTTGGTGTCAATGCCATTCTATTAAGTCTCTTCTTCTTAAAATCTTCCTTTCCCCTCAGTGGATACCCTTTTGGTGTCCTATTGTTGGCCAAATTCCCCTCTATCTGTCTCTGATTAATTACCGGGCTCCGCAGAACTGAATATCTATTAGAAGTGGGGATACTATATCTTTTTGGGCTCACATGCGGGGACTTTGTTTTGCTTCTACTCTTCCCATCACGTGCAGTCCTATTCTCTTTATTAGTGTATACCCCATTATTCCTCTCTACTCTCGGTGTCTCCACTATGGGTTTCGGTATACTCACCTGCATCTCCCCATCACTGATATCCCCAAATCCTTCCTCATCACTCCCCACCTCAAAATCCTGTATAGTGGAGCACCTTGCTCCCTCCCCATCCCCTTCACAATCCTCCCCGATCTCATCAATAGTTTCAAGCGTTCCCATCATGGTGGTGCCCTGGGGGCATTCTTCTCCTATACTTTCCTCTACCATTATTCTTAAATCTTCTATATTATTCATAGGGATTGCGTCCCTGGCAAATTTCTTCAATTTTTTGTTTATTATATCCTTTTCTAATACTTCTAATCTATTATATATACTCACCTCCAGATTGTGGTACTCCTTCGTTGATTTAAATGGGGCCAGGGTTTGTTTAAGGCCCTCTATTTCTTCCCCTAAACTCTTAGATTGGGCCTTCCTAGCATCCATCACAAATTGGACCGTTTCCATTGAGAATACATGAAACATATACTCCCACTTCTCCAAAGTCTCCTCATCTGCCAAATCCTCAGATAGAACTTTAGACACCGCCAAACCTACGGGTGCTATTTCCCACTCCAAGTACTTCTTAAGGGACGCTACCTCCCACATATTCTTCGTTTCCTTTACTAATAATTTCTCCAATTCCTTCACTCTCTGTGTGCCATCCATCCTGTATATTCCTTGATTGTTTTCACTCTCATTGAAAAAATTCCTAATCCGATCATTCTGATGGTTTCTAAATTCCCATAATCCATTTCCTGCAGCCATGGTATAAGGGACTGTTTTATAAATCAAATTATTTTCGTCACCAGGCGCTAGGTCTGATCCCTTGCCTATCAAGCAGCGTGTGGGGTTGAGCTGTCCCTTAAACACTCAAAAAATTTTGGGCAAAGTTATATTAGTACACCCAACACGCGCTAGCTGAAATTACCAATAGTTTTATTCAAATTGCACAAATTGAAAAAAATTGCATATACACCGTTTTTGTTGGTACTCAATTCCTCCTACATTCATACCACATTCAAACATACACCCTAGAAGGGCCCTTCTAAAAATGGAATTAAAACATAGAACATAAAAAATATATAAAAATATAGAAAAATATATATAGGACCAGGTGATCCAATAAATTGAATGTGAGTGATTGGAGGTATAGGATCCTGTTAAAACCTCATTGCAAATAGTCCCATATAGAAACTCACATTAGGCGATTTCTGCCTTACTGAACTTTCAAGACAACGTTCCGCAAGTTTCAAGAGAGAGAGCCCAATCCTATGCCAAGGATAGGTTTTACTCACAGTCCGCTGCAGCTGCCTCCGTGTAGACTTTTGATGTTCCTACCGGTAATCCACCACAACAGCAAGACCTTGTGTTGCCAACCGCTCACTTGATCAACTTACGCTGGCTCCCCAGTACGGCGCGTGTCACTTCCGCACACACGTTACAGTGACTCACTAGCCGCACTTCCGCTCAGCCTGCTCAGTTCCGGATTGGTTTAGTATAGGTGACGTCACCACTTCAAAGGACCTCTGGATCTTTGCTTACAGGTGCCCGCTAGGCGCCTTTACGGTACACCTTTCGTCCACGGTCCCCACCATATGCCGATACTCAATTAAAGAAGAGAAACCTCAACGCGTTTCTGCCATTAAACGATGGCCTTCTTCAGGAGGATTTTTGTTGCTGATCTAGTGCTGCAATTTCAGTCACTTCCTTTATACTCATCATAGAGCGTTCATCCCCCTCATTAGAGGGGTCAGGGGTCATGGTTCATAGGGCCATCTCTCGTTCTAATTCAAATTAGGACCATATTTTGGTAATGTTCACTCAGTGTTCCTGTTTAAAATCCATATAAGAACAGGCAATGCAAAGGATGGGGTAAAATTAGTAATAAAACCAAAATTAAAAAATCAATAGCGTATCACATCAAACTTACATACATACATACTCCGCTCACATCATTTTAATCAAGAGGAATTCCATTCCGACACCCACAGTTTTGAAGAGGGGTGCAATCACTCTCCACATGCTCATAGTATTGCACTCCATTCTCCAATATCTGACTGTTGCAATCCTCATACACTATCTAGACCTCCAATTTTCATTTTTTTAAAAAAAGGCAAACACCTCCATTTCACTATTCAGACCCTTTGGCATAATTGTGTCCAACTGGAAGATCCATTTCGATTCATTACGCGACATTTTCTTTATATAGTCCCCCCCTCTTCCACACTGCTTAATAACCTCAAGACCAAAGAATATTGTCCCTCTTATACTCCCCCCATGTTCCTCTCTATAATGTTTGGATAGCGGATGTCCCACACACCTCTTCTTTATGTTGTTAAAGTGCTCCCCCACCCTACTTTGTAGAGATCTCTTCGTTCTCCCCACATATCTCTTCTGGCAGGGGCACTGGATGCAGTAAATGACCCCCTTTGTAGTACATGTTATAGGGTCCTTAATTCTGTATTTCACTCCATCCAGTGCCTCAACCTCTATTATTCTACCCGGATTACTAGTCCTCCTACAGTTTAGACAAATCCCACATCTAATGAATCCTGTTGTTCCTCTCCCTCCCCCACCATTGGTACCTTTATTCTCATTTGCTGCTGTTGCAATCGAGAGCCCCAAATTGGGTGCCTTTTTAAAGACAACTTTAGGGATACATGGTAATTTATCACCCAGAATCTTGTCCTCTTTCAACACGTCCCAATGTTTACGTATTATATTTGTAACTTTATTTGATTGGGACGTGTATTGCAGGACAACACTAAAATCATTGTGTTCCCATTTTTGTTCCAATCTCGGTCCCAGTAAACTGTCCCTCTCTTTCTGTCTAATTAATGTCCTTGATTCATCAACATATTTCTCTGGGTATCCCTTTTCTAAGAGACTGCTCACGAGTTGTTCCGCCTCCCGGTCATATTCTGCTATATTAGTGCAATTACGGCGGAGTCTCGTGAACTGTCCCTTGGGGATATTGTTTAACCATCTTGGTAAGTGGCAGCTGGTATATAATATATAACTGTTGACATCCACCGGTTTGTGGAATGTTCTGGTTTTCAAGATGCCATCCTCTACATATAATTCTAAATCCAGAAAACTTACAGTGTGTACACTAGTTTCCACAGTGAATGAAATTCTCCAATCGTTCCTATTTATACTCTCGATGAACCTGTGCAGTGACGGGGCATCACCCTTCCATATCATCAGCACATCGTCGATGAAACGACGCCATAGGACCAGGTCCGCACCCGGGCCATGCTCCCCATAAACATAGCTCTCCTCCCACTGTGACATGAATAAATTTGCATAGGCAGGTGCGAACCTGGTCCCCATCGCCGTTCCACCGACCTGTAGATACCAATTCTCATCAAATTGAAAGTAATTGTGTTGTAATATGAATTGTATCGATTTTAAAATGTACTCCTTCTGGATAACATCCAGGGTTTCATCTTTCTCCAGATAAAAACCCACCGCCCCCAATCCTCTTTCATGATCAATTATAGTGTATAGGGATGCCACATCCAATGTGCACATGATCCATCCCTCTTCCCACTGCAAGTCTCCCAAAATATTAATAACTTGTTTGGTGTCCGCAATATAGGCTCTTGTACTCTTCACAGATCTCTGTAGGAACGTATCCACGTATCTGGAGAGGTTCGCTGTCAGCGAGTCCACCCCAGACACTATGGGTCTACCAGGCGGATTGTTCAGACCCTTATGGATCTTTGGCAGATGATAGAACAATGGTCTCCGTGGGAATCCTATGTTTAGAAAATCATATTCCTTTATGGTCAGGATCCCACAGCTCAATCCTTCATCCAATATTATTTTCAGTTGTTTTGCAAAATCGACTGTTGGATCGTGGCCCAAGACGCGGTAAGTCTCTGGGTCATTCAACAGTCTATAGGCTTCAGCCTTATAAACTTCTGTATCCTGTATCACAATCCCCCCACCTTTGTCCGCCGGCCGTATAGTGATGTTCGGATCACCCTGTAACTCCTTCAAGGCTCTCCTTTCGGCATTTGTTAAATTATCATTCGCAAATCTGTTGGTTTTTATACGTCTGATATCTTTCTCTACCAGATTCTCAAATGCCGTCATTGCATCACTATACTCCGTTTGTGGAAAAAAAGTGGAGGGGTTTCTTAATGAGGTATGTGTGAACCTTAAAGAGAATCTGTATTGTTAAAATCGCACAAAAGTAAACATACCAGTGCGTTAGGGGACATCTCCTATTCCCCTCTGTCACAATTTCGCCGCTCCCCGCCGCATTAAAAGTGGTTAAAAACAGTTTTAAAAAGTTTGTTTATAAACAAACAAAATGGCCACCAAAACAGGAAGTAGGTTGATGTACAGTATGTCCACACATAGAAAATACATCCATACACAAGCAGGCTGTATACAGCCTTCCTTTTGAATCTCAAGAGATCATGTGTGTGTTTCTTTCCCCCCTGAGGGGGGAATGCATAGCAGAACCACAACACTGAAGAACTTGGCAGCCTTCCAGACACAGGCTGACAAGTCTGACAAGGGAAAGATACATTGATTTATTACAGAGACTGTGATAGTACAAAGTTCTGCAGTAAGCCAGAACACATTAGAATAGCTTTTGGAACTTGTAGGATGATAAAAAACAGGATGCAATTTTTGTTACGGAGTCTCTTTAAGTCTTCACTCTCCCTCTGCATGGGGTTTTTTAGAAAAAATGTCTTTAGACAGAGTTTCCTCATAAACTTCTTTATGTTTATGAAAGAGTCAAATTTGTTGATTCTATTACTAGGAGCAAACTTTAACCCTTTCGACAAAAGTTCTATCTCATTTTTCTCGAGCTTACGTTTACTTAAATTGAACACCCCCCTCCCCCCCTCCTCAGTGGTTTGACTGTCAACCCCCATTACCTTTTTACCCCCTTTCCGACCCCCCCTACATCCCCTTTTCCGTTTCCCACCCTGGGTGTCCGTAAAAAATATTGACTTATGGAGTTTCGTGGTTCCTCTACCACTATATTATTCCTACTCCTTCGATCCCCCAACTCATTCCTTGGTCCCCTCCTGTTGGTGGGCTGTGGGGTCCTAGATTGCTGACGTGGGGTTCTATTTGGTGTCAATGCCATTCTATTAAGTCTCTTCTTCTTAAAATCTTCCTTTCCCCTCAGTGGATACCCTTTTGGTGTCCTATTGTTGGCCAAATTCCCCTCTATCTGTCTCTGATTAATTACCGGGCTCCGCAGAACTGAATATCTATTAGAAGTGGGGATACTATATCTTTTTGGGCTCACATGCGGGGACTTTGTTTTGCTTCTACTCTTCCCATCACGTGCAGTCCTATTCTCTTTATTAGTGTATACCCCATTATTCCTCTCTACTCTCGGTGTCTCCACTATGGGTTTCGGTATACTCACCTGCATCTCCCCATCACTGATATCCCCAAATCCTTCCTCATCACTCCCCACCTCAAAATCCTGTATAGTGGAGCACCTTGCTCCCTCCCCATCCCCTTCACAATCCTCCCCGATCTCATCAATAGTTTCAAGCGTTCCCATCATGGTGGTGCCCTGGGGGCATTCTTCTCCTATACTTTCCTCTACCATTATTCTTAAATCTTCTATATTATTCATAGGGATTGCGTCCCTGGCAAATTTCTTCAATTTTTTGTTTATTATATCCTTTTCTAATACTTCTAATCTATTATATATACTCACCTCCAGATTGTGGTACTCCTTCGTTGATTTAAATGGGGCCAGGGTTTGTTTAAGGCCCTCTATTTCTTCCCCTAAACTCTTAGATTGGGCCTTCCTAGCATCCATCACAAATTGGACCGTTTCCATTGAGAATACATGAAACATATACTCCCACTTCTCCAAAGTCTCCTCATCTGCCAAATCCTCAGATAGAACTTTAGACACCGCCAAACCTACGGGTGCTATTTCCCACTCCAAGTACTTCTCAAGGGACGCTACCTCCCACATATTCTTCGTTTCCTTTACTAATAATTTCTCCAATTCCTTCACTCTCTGTGTGCCATCCATCCTGTATATTCCTTGATTGTTTTCACTCTCATTGAAAAAATTCCTAATCCGATCATTCTGATGGTTTCTAAATTCCCATAATCCATTTCCTGCAGCCATGGTATAAGGGACTGTTTTATAAATCAAATTATTTTCGTCACCAGGCGCTAGGTCTGATCCCTTGCCTATCAAGCAGCGTGTGGGGTTGAGCTGTCCCTTAAACACTCAAAAAATTTTGGGCAAAGTTATATTAGTACACCCAACACACGCTAGCTGAAATTACCAATAGTTTTATTCAAATTGCACAAATTGAAAAAAATTGCATATACACCGTTTTTGTTGGTACTCAATTCCTCCTACATTCATACCACATTCAAACATACACCCTAGAAGGGCCCTTCTAAAAATGGAATTAAAACATAGAACATAAAAAATATATAAAAATATAGAAAAATATATATAGGACCAGGTGATCCAATAAATTGAATGTGAGTGATTGGAGGTATAGGATCCTGTTAAAACCTCATTGCAAATAGTCCCATATAGAAACTCACATTAGGCGATTTCTGCCTTACTGAACTTTCAAGACAACGTTCCGCAAGTTTCAAGAGAGAGAGCCCAATCCTATGCCAAGGATAGGTTTTACTCACAGTCCGCTGCAGCTGCCTCCGTGTAGACTTTTGATGTTCCTACCGGTAATCCACCACAACAGCAAGACCTTGTGTTGCCAACCGCTCACTTGATCAACTTACGCTGGCTCCCCAGTACGGCGCGTGTCACTTCCGCACACACGTTACAGTGACTCACTAGCCGCACTTCCGCTCAGCCTGCTCAGTTCCGGATTGGTTTAGTATAGGTGACGTCACCACTTCAAAGGACCTCTGGATCTTTGCTTACAGGTGCCCGCTAGGCGCCTTTACGGTACACCTTTCGTCCACGGTCCCCACCATATGCCGATACTCAATTAAAGAAGAGAAACCTCAACGCGTTTCTGCCATTAAACGATGGCCTTCTTCAGGAGGATTTTTGTTGCTGATCTAGTGCTGCAATTTCAGTCACTTCCTTTATACTCATCATAGAGCGTTCATCCCCCTCATTAGAGGGGTCAGGGGTCATGGTTCATAGGGCCATCTCTCGTTCTAATTCAAATTAGGACCATATTTTGGTAATGTTCACTCAGTGTTCCTGTTTAAAATCCATATAAGAACAGGCAATGCAAAGGATGGGGTAAAATTAGTAATAAAACCAAAATTAAAAAATCAATAGCGTATCACATCAAACTTACATACATACATACTCCGATCACATCATTTTAATCAAGAGGAATTCCATTCCGACACCCACAGTTTTGAAGAGGGGTGCAATCACTCTCCACATGCTCATAGTATTGCACTCCATTCTCCAATATCTGACTGTTGCAATCCTCATACACTATCTAGACCTCCAATTTTCATTTTTTTAAAAAAAGGCAAACACCTCCATTTCACTATTCAGACCCTTTGGCATAATTGTGTCCAACTGGAAGATCCATTTCGATTCATTACGCGACATTTTCTTTATATAGTCCCCCCCTCTTCCACACTGCTTAATAACCTCAAGACCAAAGAATATTGTCCCTCTTATACTCCCCCCATGTTCCTCTCTATAATGTTTGGATAGCGGATGTCCCACACACCTCTTCTTTATGTTGTTAAAGTGCTCCCCCACCCTACTTTGTAGAGATCTCTTCGTTCTCCCCACATATCTCTTCTGGCAGGGGCACTGGATGCAGTAAATGACCCCCTTTGTAGTACATGTTATAGGGTCCTTAATTCTGTATTTCACTCCATCCAGTGCCTCAACCTCTATTATTCTACCCGGATTACTAGTCCTCCTACAGTTTAGACAAATCCCACATCTAATGAATCCTGTTGTTCCTCTCCCTCCCCCACCATTGGTACCTTTATTCTCATTTGCTGCTGTTGCAATCGAGAGCCCCAAATTGGGTGCCTTTTTAAAGACAACTTTAGGGATACATGGTAATTTATCACCCAGAATCTTGTCCTCTTTCAACACGTCCCAATGTTTACGTATTATATTTGTAACTTTATTTGATTGGGACGTGTATTGCAGGACAACACTAAAATCATTGTGTTCCCATTTTTGTTCCAATCTCGGTCCCAGTAAACTGTCCCTCTCTTTCTGTCTAATTAATGTCCTTGATTCATCAACATATTTCTCTGGGTATCCCTTTTCTAAGAGACTGCTCACGAGTTGTTCCGCCTCCCGGTCATATTCTGCTATATTAGTGCAATTACGGCGGAGTCTCGTGAACTGTCCCTTGGGGATATTGTTTAACCATCTTGGTAAGTGGCAGCTGGTATATAATATATAACTGTTGACATCCACCGGTTTGTGGAATGTTCTGGTTTTCAAGATGCCATCCTCTACATATAATTCTAAATCCAGAAAACTTACAGTGTGTACACAAATAAAGTTACAAATATAATACGTAAACATTGGGACGTGTTGAAAGAGGACAAGATTCTGGGTGATAAATTACCATGTATCCCTAAAGTTGTCTTTAAAAAGGCACCCAATTTGGGGCTCTCGATTGCAACAGCAGCAAATGAGAATAAAGGTACCAATGGTGGGGGAGGGAGAGGAACAACAGGATTCATTAGATGTGGGATTTGTCTAAACTGTAGGAGGACTAGTAATCCGGGTAGAATAATAGAGGTTGAGGCACTGGATGGAGTGAAATACAGAATTAAGGACCCTATAACATGTACTACAAAGGGGGTCATTTACTGCATCCAGTGCCCCTGCCAGAAGAGATATGTGGGGAGAACGAAGAGATCTCTACAAAGTAGGGTGGGGGAGCACTTTAACAACATAAAGAAGAGGTGTGTGGGACATCCGCTATCCAAACATTATAGAGAGGAACATGGGGGGAGTATAAGAGGGACAATATTCTTTGGTCTTGAGGTTATTAAGCAGTGTGGAAGAGGGGGGGACTATATAAAGAAAATGTCGCGTAATGAATCGAAATGGATCTTCCAGTTGGACACAATTATGCCAAAGGGTCTGAATAGTGAAATGGAGGTGTTTGCCTTTTTTTAAAAAAATGAAAATTGGAGGTCTAGATAGTGTATGAGGATTGCAACAGTCAGATATTGGAGAATGGAGTGCAATACTATGAGCATGTGGAGAGTGATTGCACCCCTCTTCAAAACTGTGGGTGTCGGAATGGAATTCCTCTTGATTAAAATGATGTGAGCGGAGTATGTATGTATGTAAGTTTGATGTGATACGCTATTGATTTTTTAATTTTGGTTTTATTACTAATTTTACCCCATCCTTTGCATTGCCTGTTCTTATATGGATTTTAAACAGGAACACTGAGTGAACATTACCAAAATATGGTCCTAATTTGAATTAGAACGAGAGATGGCCCTATGAACCATGACCCCTGACCCCTCTAATGAGGGGGATGAACGCTCTATGATGAGTATAAAGGAAGTGACTGAAATTGCAGCACTAGATCAGCAACAAAAATCCTCCTGAAGAAGGCCATCGTTTAATGGCAGAAACGCGTTGAGGTTTCTCTTCTTTAATTGAGTATCGGCATATGGTGGGGACCGTGGACGAAAGGTGTACCGTAAAGGCGCCTAGCGGGCACCTGTAAGCAAAGATCCAGAGGTCCTTTGAAGTGGTGACGTCACCTATACTAAACCAATCCGGAACTGAGCAGGCTGAGCGGAAGTGCGGCTAGTGAGTCACTGTAACGTGTGTGCGGAAGTGACACGCGCCGTACTGGGGAGCCAGCGTAAGTTGATCAAGTGAGCGGTTGGCAACACAAGGTCTTGCTGTTGTGGTGGATTACCGGTAGGAACATCAAAAGTCTACACGGAGGCAGCTGCAGCGGACTGTGAGTAAAACCTATCCTTGGCATAGGATTGGGCTCTCTCTCTTGAAACTTGCGGAACGTTGTCTTGAAAGTTCAGTAAGGCAGAAATCGCCTAATGTGAGTTTCTATATGGGACTATTTGCAATGAGGTTTTAACAGGATCCTATACCTCCAATCACTCACATTCAATTTATTGGATCACCTGGTCCTATATATATTTTTCTATATTTTTATATATTTTTTATGTTCTATGTTTTAATTCCATTTTTAGAAGGGCCCTTCTAGGGTGTATGTTTGAATGTGGTATGAATGTAGGAGGAATTGAGTACCAACAAAAACGGTGTATATGCAATTTTTTTCAATTTGTGCAATTTGAATAAAACTATTGGTAATTTCAGCTAGCGCGTGTTGGGTGTACTAATATAACTTTGCCCAAAATTTTTTGAGTGTTTAAGGGACAGCTCAACCCCACACGCTGCTTGATAGGCAAGGGATCAGACCTAGCGCCTGGTGACGAAAATAATTTGATTTATAAAACAGTCCCTTATACCATGGCTGCAGGAAATGGATTATGGGAATTTAGAAACCATCAGAATGATCGGATTAGGAATTTTTTCAATGAGAGTGAAAACAATCAAGGAATATACAGGATGGATGGCACACAGAGAGTGAAGGAATTGGAGAAATTATTAGTAAAGGAAACGAAGAATATGTGGGAGGTAGCGTCCCTTGAGAAGTACTTGGAGTGGGAAATAGCACCCGTAGGTTTGGCGGTGTCTAAAGTTCTATCTGAGGATTTGGCAGATGAGGAGACTTTGGAGAAGTGGGAGTATATGTTTCATGTATTCTCAATGGAAACGGTCCAATTTGTGATGGATGCTAGGAAGGCCCAATCTAAGAGTTTAGGGGAAGAAATAGAGGGCCTTAAACAAACCCTGGCCCCATTTAAATCAACGAAGGAGTACCACAATCTGGAGGTGAGTATATATAATAGATTAGAAGTATTAGAAAAGGATATAATAAACAAAAAATTGAAGAAATTTGCCAGGGACGCAATCCCTATGAATAATATAGAAGATTTAAGAATAATGGTAGAGGAAAGTATAGGAGAAGAATGCCCCCAGGGCACCACCATGATGGGAACGCTTGAAACTATTGATGAGATCGGGGAGGATTGTGAAGGGGATGGGGAGGGAGCAAGGTGCTCCACTATACAGGATTTTGAGGTGGGGAGTGATGAGGAAGGATTTGGGGATATCAGTGATGGGGAGATGCAGGTGAGTATACCGAAACCCATAGTGGAGACACCGAGAGTAGAGAGGAATAATGGGGTATACACTAATAAAGAGAATAGGACTGCACGTGATGGGAAGAGTAGAAGCAAAACAAAGTCCCCGCATGTGAGCCCAAAAAGATATAGTATCCCCACTTCTAATAGATATTCAGTTCTGCGGAGCCCGGTAATTAATCAGAGACAGATAGAGGGGAATTTGGCCAACAATAGGACACCAAAAGGGTATCCACTGAGGGGAAAGGAAGATTTTAAGAAGAAGAGACTTAATAGAATGGCATTGACACCAAATAGAACCCCACGTCAGCAATCTAGGACCCCACAGCCCACCAACAGGAGGGGACCAAGGAATGAGTTGGGGGATCGAAGGAGTAGGAATAATATAGTGGTAGAGGAACCACGAAACTCCATAAGTCAATATTTTTTACGGACACCCAGGGTGGGAAACGGAAAAGGGGATGTAGGGGGGGTCGGAAAGGGGGTAAAAAGGTAATGGGGGTTGACAGTCAAACCACTGAGGAGGGGGGGAGGGGGGTGTTCAATTTAAGTAAACGTAAGCTCGAGAAAAATGAGATAGAACTTTTGTCGAAAGGGTTAAAGTTTGCTCCTAGTAATAGAATCAACAAATTTGACTCTTTCATAAACATAAAGAAGTTTATGAGGAAACTCTGTCTAAAGAAATTTTTTCTAAAAAACCCCATGCAGAGGGAGAGTGAAGACTTAAGGTTCACACATACCTCATTAAGAAACCCCTCCACTTTTTTTCCACAAACGGAGTATAGTGATGCAATGACGGCATTTGAGAATCTGGTAGAGAAAGATATCAGACGTATAAAAACCAACAGATTTGCGAATGATAATTTAACAAATGCCGAAAGGAGAGCCTTGAAGGAGTTACAGGGTGATCCGAACATCACTATACGGCCGGCGGACAAAGGTGGGGGGATTGTGATACAGGATACAGAAGTTTATAAGGCTGAAGCCTATAGACTGTTGAATGACCCAGAGACTTACCGCGTCTTGGGCCACGATCCAACAGTCGATTTTGCAAAACAACTGAAAATAATATTGGATGAAGGATTGAGCTGTGGGATCCTGACCATAAAGGAATATGATTTTCTAAACATAGGATTCCCACGGAGACCATTGTTCTATCATCTGCCAAAGATCCATAAGGGTCTGAACAATCCGCCTGGTAGACCCATAGTGTCTGGGGTGGACTCGCTGACAGCGAACCTCTCCAGATACGTGGATACGTTCCTACAGAGATCTGTGAAGAGTACAAGAGCCTATATTGCGGACACCAAACAAGTTATTAATATTTTGGGAGACTTGCAGTGGGAAGAGGGATGGATCATGTGCACATTGGATGTGGCATCCCTATACACTATAATTGATCATGAAAGAGGATTGGGGGCGGTGGGTTTTTATCTGGAGAAAGATGAAACCCTGGATGTTATCCAGAAGGAGTACATTTTAAAATCGATACAATTCATATTACAACACAATTACTTTCAATTTGATGAGAATTGGTATCTACAGGTCGGTGGAACGGCGATGGGGACCAGGTTCGCACCTGCCTATGCAAATTTATTCATGTCACAGTGGGAGGAGAGCTATGTTTATGGGGAGCATGGCCCGGGTGCGGACCTGGTCCTATGGCGTCGTTTCATCGACGATGTGCTGATGATATGGAAGGGTGATGCCCCGTCACTGCACAGGTTCATCGAGAGTATAAATAGGAACGATTGGAGAATTTCATTCACTGTGGAAACTAGTGTACACACTGTAAGTTTTCTGGATTTAGAATTATATGTAGAGGATGGCATCTTGAAAACCAGAACATTCCACAAACCGGTGGATGTCAACAGTTATATATTATATACCAGCTGCCACTTACCAAGATGGTTAAACAATATCCCCAAGGGACAGTTCACGAGACTCCGCCGTAATTGCACTAATATAGCAGAATATGACCGGGAGGCGGAACAACTCGTGAGCAGTCTCTTAGAAAAGGGATACCCAGAGAAATATGTTGATGAATCAAGGACATTAATTAGACAGAAAGAGAGGGACAGTTTACTGGGACCGAGATTGGAACAAAAATGGGAACACAATGATTTTAGTGTTGTCCTGCAATACACGTCCCAATCAAATAAAGTTACAAATATAATACGTAAACATTGGGACGTGTTGAAAGAGGACAAGATTCTGGGTGATAAATTACCATGTATCCCTAAAGTTGTCTTTAAAAAGGCACCCAATTTGGGGCTCTCGATTGCAACAGCAGCAAATGAGAATAAAGGTACCAATGGTGGGGGAGGGAGAGGAACAACAGGATTCATTAGATGTGGGATTTGTCTAAACTGTAGGAGGACTAGTAATCCGGGTAGAATAATAGAGGTTGAGGCACTGGATGGAGTGAAATACAGAATTAAGGACCCTATAACATGTACTACAAAGGGGGTCATTTACTGCATCCAGTGCCCCTGCCAGAAGAGATATGTGGGGAGAACGAAGAGATCTCTACAAAGTAGGGTGGGGGAGCACTTTAACAACATAAAGAAGAGGTGTGTGGGACATCCGCTATCCAAACATTATAGAGAGGAACATGGGGGGAGTATAAGAGGGACAATATTCTTTGGTCTTGAGGTTATTAAGCAGTGTGGAAGAGGGGGGGACTATATAAAGAAAATGTCGCGTAATGAATCGAAATGGATCTTCCAGTTGGACACAATTATGCCAAAGGGTCTGAATAGTGAAATGGAGGTGTTTGCCTTTTTTTAAAAAAATGAAAATTGGAGGTCTAGATAGTGTATGAGGATTGCAACAGTCAGATATTGGAGAATGGAGTGCAATACTATGAGCATGTGGAGAGTGATTGCACCCCTCTTCAAAACTGTGGGTGTCGGAATGGAATTCCTCTTGATTAAAATGATGTGAGCGGAGTATGTATGTATGTAAGTTTGATGTGATACGCTATTGATTTTTTAATTTTGGTTTTATTACTAATTTTACCCCATCCTTTGCATTGCCTGTTCTTATATGGATTTTAAACAGGAACACTGAGTGAACATTACCAAAATATGGTCCTAATTTGAATTAGAACGAGAGATGGCCCTATGAACCATGACCCCTGACCCCTCTAATGAGGGGGATGAACGCTCTATGATGAGTATAAAGGAAGTGACTGAAATTGCAGCACTAGATCAGCAACAAAAATCCTCCTGAAGAAGGCCATCGTTTAATGGCAGAAACGCGTTGAGGTTTCTCTTCTTTAATTGAGTATCGGCATATGGTGGGGACCGTGGACGAAAGGTGTACCGTAAAGGCGCCTAGCGGGCACCTGTAAGCAAAGATCCAGAGGTCCTTTGAAGTGGTGACGTCACCTATACTAAACCAATCCGGAACTGAGCAGGCTGAGCGGAAGTGCGGCTAGTGAGTCACTGTAACGTGTGTGCGGAAGTGACACGCGCCGTACTGGGGAGCCAGCGTAAGTTGATCAAGTGAGCGGTTGGCAACACAAGGTCTTGCTGTTGTGGTGGATTACCGGTAGGAACATCAAAAGTCTACACGGAGGCAGCTGCAGCGGACTGTGAGTAAAACCTATCCTTGGCATAGGATTGGGCTCTCTCTCTTGAAACTTGCGGAACGTTGTCTTGAAAGTTCAGTAAGGCAGAAATCGCCTAATGTGAGTTTCTATATGGGACTATTTGCAATGAGGTTTTAACAGGATCCTATACCTCCAATCACTCACATTCAATTTATTGGATCACCTGGTCCTATATATATTTTTCTATATTTTTATATATTTTTTATGTTCTATGTTTTAATTCCATTTTTAGAAGGGCCCTTCTAGGGTGTATGTTTGAATGTGGTATGAATGTAGGAGGAATTGAGTACCAACAAAAACGGTGTATATGCAATTTTTTTCAATTTGTGCAATTTGAATAAAACTATTGGTAATTTCAGCTAGCGCGTGTTGGGTGTACTAATATAACTTTGCCCAAAATTTTTTGAGTGTTTAAGGGACAGCTCAACCCCACACGCTGCTTGATAGGCAAGGGATCAGACCTAGCGCCTGGTGACGAAAATAATTTAATCCCTACCATTGTACATATAGTGAACCTGTCAAGGTCCCTAATATAATGTTTCTATCATAAGTGAAAACACCAATTGTATTCTGCCTGATTAAATTCATGTTGCCCAATATTTCTCCTGCTCTCATGAGGTAGCCAGTAGAATACATTTTATTTTGAAAAACTAGCAATGAGATCCTCTCCTAGATTGTTTGGTTATATTTTATTTATATTAAAAACTCTTCTCCGCGCTTAAATACACAATCTTTTATTTAATTGTTTAGGATTCATAGTGAACTAGTATTCTGACTTCCAAGAGATGCCTTAAAGTGAACCTTAAGTGTCCAAAAAAAATTGAGTTTTACTCACCTGGTGCTTACCTCAGCCCCCTGCAGCTGATCGGTGCCCACGACGAGTCGCTCTGATGCTCCGGGTCCCGCTGGCGGCCACTCCCGGTTTCGCCGTCAGGACCCGTCAGGCTGGGGAACGCGGCTGATACTACGCGTTCCCAGCCAAAATAGCACCCCTATGCGGCCATATGTCCGCATAGGCACCCGTATGCGGACATATGGCCGCATAGGGGTGCTATTTTGGCTGGGAACGCGTAGTATCAGCCGCGTTCCCCAGGCTGACGGGTCCTGACGGCGAAACCGGAAGTGGCCGCCAGCGGGACCCGGAGCATCAGAGCGACTCGTCGTGGGCACCGATCAGCTGCAGGGGGCTGAGGTAAGCCCCAGGGGAGTAAAACTCAATTTTTTTGGGACACTTAAGGTTCACTTTAAGAATTGACTAATATAGCTCAGAGTCAATTATACTGTCATGCATAAGCGAAGCATCTACTTCAGATTTCATGTTCTGGTAATGATTGTAGGTTCTCACAATGTAAAACCCTCATTTACTTAAGAACCAATATTTCAGCAGAAGACTATATCCAGAGTTCTCCTCTAAGACATATACTAGAGAACAGATTTATAATGAAACATCTTGCTTGAGGGAAAGGTCAGTTAGTTCCTTATCTGCCCGATATACAGACTGCCAGGCACTATTATTATTATTTAGTATTTATATAGCGCCATCATCTCCGCAGCGCTGTACAGGGTATATTGTCAATTAACTATCCCTCAAAGGGGCTCACAATCTAACCCCTACCATAGTCATATGTATATATCTTGTAGTGTATATACCATAGTCTAGGGCCAATTTAGGGGGAAGCCAATTAACTTATCTGTATGTTTTTGGGATGTGGGAGGAAACCGGAGTACCCGGAGGAAACCCACACATACACAGGAAGAACATACAAACTTCTTGCAGATGTTGACCTGGCTGGGTTTCGAACCGGGGACCCAGTGCTGCAAGGCGAGAGCGATAACCAATACGCCACTGTGCTGCTCCTAGGCACTAGAATGGTCAACATTCTCTTGCTTTCACAGTCTGGATTAAAACACTGGTTGTAGAAAATCGGAGTTCAGGTCAAACGGAAGCTCCCAGTTTGGTGCAGGGTTCCGTACCTGTGCAGTGGATAGGCTGTCAATCATAGAAGCCAATAGAAAGCTCCTAATGTTGTTTACACCTATAATCCACCCATAGCCCATCTACAGTCAGATATGACAAATTAACAATTTGTAAGCTGGAGGTCTTTCTGTTATTAAGATAGATCTCTAGTTCTATTTCTACTTTTACTCTACTTTCTTTTTGCTTCACTCTTGTATGTGAATGTATGTTTGATACAAATAAATCCTAAACTGCTTGAGCATCTATGGTCTACATCAGGGATGTCAAACCGTTCCTTCGAGGGCCGAGGTCCTCACACATTTTTGACACAGCTCAAATTAATTTATGGGTCTGAATCAGGAAAGGTGTGGTCCATCAGGTAGAACATATTCCTCTCTTTCTCAGTCCATCCTAAATACTGGCATGGATCTGGCCCTCCAGGCCTGGAGTTCGACACGTGGTCTACATTGATCTGCTAATGCTGTAAGAACTTCTAAATTGATAAGAGATGAACTGCGACTATTGATCGCTGGTGCTGGACGGTAACTAGTTCCTATCAAAACTAAGTGTTCATTTGTAGTATAATACTATCACTGTTAGGGTTTCTCGGGTATAAACAGTAGTCTGATTTGATTGACAAAAGTTGTTAAAACCAATTTAAAGATACTATTTCTGGACTAGCTAATGGTGGTTAAGGTTATTAGAGTTAGAACTTGCAGAAATACAAACAATGGTGCAGCACAGGCTCTGTCTTTGACAGCAACTAGTGTGCCAAAGCTAGGGACATATCTTCTGCCCTATGTAAAACTACAGCTAAAGGGGTGAGCATCATGGGCTAGTGTTCAGCTTGTCAGCATAAGCCCAGCACTTTTTTATTTTTTTTATTTTAAAGGACCACTATCACAAAAATAGTAATGTTTCAAATGTCGCATTGAACGTCCTTGAACAAGGAGAGAGAGAAACAGAAATATAGCTCCCTGCATAATGTGAGTGGATGCAGGGGTTAAGCATGTGGTGTCCTCATCTCGCCCGGGACGCGGTGCGTTGGCCCTCATGTAGCCCTGCCCTGGCCAGCTTGTTCCCTCTTCTCGGCTTCCATCCGGGTGGCATCTTGGTCTCCCTGGCAGCTGTGCATTGTACCCAGCTGCATGATAGGGGTGGGTCCTGCAGCGTGGATGCAGAGATCAAGCATGTGGTGTCCTCATCTCGCCCAGAATCAAGAGTTGATCCGCACATAGTCTTGTCAGGAACAGTGCAATTTTTTGTCCCATCACACACATACAATCTGACCGTGCTCTGAGGATCATTTCGAGGTCAATCCGGTCCCCTTTGTCAAGGAAAGGACAGACATATCCTTTCCTTGACAAAGAGTACCGTATTGGCCCCAAAACGATCGACCGAGTACGGTCAGATTGAATTTGTGGGATGGGACGATAAACTGCACTGTTCCTGACGAGATGATTTTGGATTACTGATTGCCGAGGATCCTTGCACCAGCACCCACTGGATAGAGGTGTTCGATTCTGTTTTGTTACATTGTGCTCATCTCGTTCAGGACGCGGCTGACTGGCCCTCGTGCAGCCTGACTTCCGTTGAGCTGTGCAGTGGGTGGTTGCTGGCTGATCGAGGTCAGTGAACGAGGACTGCACATCACAGGACTAGGGAGCAATTGTGGGTGAGATTGGGCCGTGGCTATCCTTCTGGTGCAATCATGGAATGGAATTCTATGCGTACAAATTTTTAACATTTTTCACAATAATGGTCCTTTAACTTTAGATGAGCTTTAACGATTAGTATGGAAATGGGCATGTCCAATGCATCTATACTCTATACAAAAGCCATAGATATTATCTTTCAGTGGAAGCAAGGGGCACTTAAACTTGCATGCTTCACTTTGCAACAACAAACCTGCTCTAAAATATTTCAATTTTCTGCAATTTCATAACATTAAATGTTAATTGGTTCTGGAAACCCAAGGCCAGAGCAGTCTCTGTTAAAAGGGTGTCATAGACTTCAATATTATTTGTCGTGATTTGCAGCTATAAGCGGTAGAAATGGGCACCCATAATTTTTTACAGCTAAATAAATGTGACTACAACAAGTTCTGTATATACTCAAGTATAAGCCTAATTTTTCAGCATAAAAATGTGCTGAAAAGTTACCCCCTCGGCTTATATGCGAGTCAGTGGCGCAAAACAGATGGTGTAGCAGGTTTTGTTAATGGCAGAGGAGCGTAAGGATTGTGCACTAGTAATCCTGCTCTTACCAGCTTGCGCCCTGCTGTGTCCATGCCCTCCATCCCCTGCAACATGGTATGCAGAGTGAGCAGCTCAAGACTACCTTTGTCCCCTGGCTTGTGGAGTGGAGCGTGCAAGCAACATGTCAGCGGTGCAATGATCGGGAATTCTTCCTGTGTGGCAATTGCTGTCTCATATCAATGACACCATCTAATGGCTTCTTGAGACACAGCTGTATGATCCTGGGGAACATCTGGATATGGGGAGGGGGGCTGACTTGTACTGGAGGAACATCTGGCTACTGTGGAGGGGGCTATATTGGGGAGGGGGCTTATATGCGTGTGAATCACTTTTTCCTGGTTTCTGTGGGAAAAGTGGGTACATCGGCTTATACATGGGTCGGCTTATATGCGAGTATATGTGGTATGTCTAAAGATCTGTTATATCAGCAGGTCACAAACTTGGTTATATTTTCAGAATAACGTATGTTTTACTTAAAATGCGGCTACAACTATAATAAATGTGGTTATATCCATTCAAAATAATGTATATATGTTTGACCTGTCTAAAAATCAGTTCTGTTAGCAGGTGCCTAAATTTGGCTATATCAGTTAATTAGGTTATATCAGTTCAAAATAACGTTTGACATGAAATGTGGTTGAGATTAGGCAACACCATTGGGGTCTTAGGGTTAGGCATCACCGGGGAGGGTTCTGTGTGAGAGTAGAGAGAACTTAGTTCATAGTAATCACTTTTCTCAGCTATATCTGGCACCCTTTTATAACCGAAATCACTTTTCTCGGCTATATCCAGCACCCTATCATTTTTCTTGACTATAACCGGAGCCCTTTTATAATCAAAAGCACTTTTCTCAGTTATATACGGTGCCATTTTATAACCAAAACTACGTTTCTTGGCTACATTTGGTGCCCTTTTTTTCTAGGTGCCATTTTTAAATCGTCAAAAAAGAATAGAGTTCCTGGTAATACTGTGCAAAAAAACTTTAATCAATTACAATGTACCATTACAAAACTCCTATTAAAACCCCCACATAAAAACCACCTATAGATCGCTGTTATATGGCCATAGAAAACCCTTGAGGAGTGCACTCCAATCAAAAATAGGGTACCGGTACAGTCCAAAATTCTTCAGGCCCATTCAATTGCAGCAATCCTATAGCCAGGTGTAGTCAGCACACATAACCAATCTTAATTTTCGGCACCACCGTGTGCATATTTAACACGCCTCTCAGCATAACACTGGTACGCTCTTATTACTGACACAGGAATGTCAAACCTCAATCCGAATATTGCAGCACATGCCACTGATTCAGACAGCCAAACAAGACTCACGTGACCCCCATCTAGCTGGTAGACTCATAGGAGTAGCAATATGGCGTCCGCCAATCCGCAGCTCAATCGATGTATCGGTAGCTCAATCAAGGTATCGATTAAATGACTGCAGCCCAAGTTACCTTTACCAGCATACCTTTAAAAGCACCACTATGAAAATAAAAAAGGAGGCGCAAATTATTAAAATATTGGTACTTATACTGATTCTACTATCTCCTGCTATACGTGATAGAATATGGGCAGTGTTTGTTTATTTATTGTATTTATAAAGCGCCAACATATTACGCAGCGCTGGACATTAGTTTAGGTTACAGACAATATTTAGGGGTGACATACAGCAAAATGACAATACATGAATACAAGAAAGACCACAGTATGAGTACAAGGTAATGCTTAGTCACTGGAGGGGAGCATGGAGATTAGGCAAGTTAGGTTCACTCAGATGCATAGTATGGATTCACAGTAATGGAGGTGCATGATCAGGTAGGACACAAAAGGAGGAGGACCCTGCCCAAAGGCTTACAATCTAGAGGGAGAGGTAAGGACACGAAAGGTAGGGGACCAGGGTTCAGCTGTGGGTTTAGAGCACTTGCGAGGGGTAGTAGGCCAGAGTGAAAAGGTGAGTTTTGAGGGCTTTCTTGAAGATGTTGAAGGAGGGGGCTGCCCTAATGGGTGGAGGTAGGGAGTTCCATAGTGTTGGAGCAGCTCTTGAGAATTCCTGGAGGCGTGCATGGAACTGGGTGATGCGGGGGGGGGGGGGGGGCGGTAAGGCGAAGTTCATTGTAAGAGCGGAGTGAGCGGCTAGGTGTGTACCTATGAGTAAGATCGAAAATGTAGGTTGGACAGGTTTTGTGGACAGATTTGTAGGTCAGACACAGTATCTTGAATCTGATTCTGGACTGGATAGGAAGTGTTACCGATATTCTACTATAGTCCTATGTTTTCCTATTCTTACCTACTCTTAACACTAACCTCTCTCTTACCTATATCTAAGGGCTGGTTCACACCAAGAGCGGTTCTGAGCGTTTTTTAAAACGCTTTCTGGGGAGGAAAACGCTTGGCTAATGATAGTCAATAGGCTGGGGCACACCAGAGCGGCTCGTTTTTCCCCCAAACGCAAACTCGGGTCCTACAGCATTTTTGAGATTTCTGAGGCGTTTATGCCTTAATGTAAAGTATAGGAAAGTGGAAAACTGCTCTGAAAAACGCTAGATCAGAATGGTTTTCCAAGCGTTTTTGTTACAGAAGCGGTTCAGTTACAGATTTACTGTAGCAAGATATAAAATCTGCTACATAAAAACGCTCAAAAACTCGTAGAATCGCTCTGAAATTTTTTTTTCAAAAACCGCTAGCGTTTGTGGGTCCGCTAGCGGTTTTTGGTGTGCACCAGCCCTCACACTAACCCTTTAAGTGCGCCCCGACTAGCCTAGCTAACGTGGCTTCTACAGGGAGAACGAGGAGGCGGAGGAAGATGGCTGGGAGTGATCGGTGCGGAGGGGGCTGGAGGAAGCTCCAGGTATGTATAAAACTTTTATATCTTGTCATCTCAGGTTTGCTTTGTTTTAAAATGCTTGAGCTACCATCAAGGACAAGCTGTTTCCAATCAGGAAGCATACTAAACTGACCATCTTTTTACATTGGCATCCACTTAATCACTGTCTAGTCACAATATTTGTGAGCTAGGTTCAAATGTTTCTATTTTGATTGGTGGTTAAGCTAGATAATTTGATTCAGCTGATCGTCTTAATAACTGTAGGCATTTTGTGTTTTTTCTGCTACTGTAGTAATTTGTATTATTTTATTGTAGGAATTCCAAGGAAAACTGCAGAAGAAAAGGACTTTGCAGATTTTGATATCTTTGATGATCCAGAAAGTCCATTTTCAACATTTAATTTCCAGTATCCAAATCTGGCATTTAAACGATTGCATGACCTGATGGAGTTCAACACACTCAACAATATAGATGTATGTATGCCTTTCTTGATTGTTTGAGGCACCTATTTCAATACAATCACCAGTTAGTCACTATTTTCAGTTTTTCAAAAGGTGACAATACTAAATCTGACAATCTACAAACTAATGTACAAAAAAGGGGAGAAAGTTAGTTCTCACATGGAATAAGTTTAGGTGTGTCGAGCACCAAGGAGTCAATAGCCCCCCAAAAAGCTCACACACCACCCCACTCTGGGCCCGCAACTTAAGTACTAGACCTAAACCACCACCAAGAGAAAAAGTATAAACAGACCTCAGAATTCCCCAAAAACGTATAAATGCTTTATTGTGGACAAAATTCACCAATGACAACAATTCTCAGATAATATCATTAAAAACACAGTCCCGGTGGTCCCTCAAGCCCCCCACATACACACATTCACTTGTACTGGGCACATCCAGAATTGTGCCATGTGGAGACGATGTGGATTTATAGGCTGGGCACGTTGTCACCACATGGTTTGTGATTTCTAGGTGTACCTGGATTAGGGTGAGAGAAATTCACCATTTGATTATGGACTATGAGAGATCTTTTGTCTGTATGGTGTGATTCCACCCTTAATACATTGTTCTTGCTGCGGTCTGTGTGTATACTTTTTCTCTTGGTGGTGGTTTAAATCCAAAAATGACTGTATTTTTGGAATATAAAACTCACTTTCTCCCCAAAAAAGTGGGGAAAAAAGTCACCGAGTCTTTTAGTCTAAATTCAGGGAGTTCCTGACTTGTGAATGCCTGCCAATAAGAACCTCCAACCTGTTGCAATGTTGGGGACTCCCTGTACTGTGCCCATCCAGGGGAGGACACAGGGGCACAAACGGAGGATAAGGGGGGCACAAAAGGGCATATAGGAGGACATAAGGGGACACAAAGGGGCATAGAGGAGGACACAAGGAGGACAGAGGGGGACACAGGATGACACAGGGAGAAACAAGGTACAAGGGGGCATGAGGTACAAAGGGGGCATAATCCACAAGATGCCCCTTCACCATGGATGCACCAGGTTTAGTATATATTTTTTCCCTTTGATTTTGTCCTCTAGGTGCATCTCAGGAGCGTCTTATAGTCCAAAAAAGACGGTAAGTTAAAAGGGAACCTGAGCAGTACTTTAAATCAAAACTTTCATTTACCTGGGGCTTCCTCCAGCCCACCAGCGTCTTCCTGGCTCTTCTGCGGGTCCCGCTGGCGGCTCCGTTACCGGCAACACCCGGCCGCTCATTGTCATCATGCTGCCGGCTACGAGTCATCACGGCGGCCGGTGTGACGGTACTGCGCATGCATGGTTTTCTAACTCTGAACCGCGCAAGCGCAGTACTGTCACGCCGGCTGCCTTGATGACGCGTAGCGGCCGACGTGATGACATGGAGCAGCCGCCAAGCATTCAAATCCAGGAAGTGTCGGCGGTAACGGAGCTGCCAGCGGGACCCGCAGAAGTACCAGGGGACCTCGCGGCCTACGGAGGGCTGGAGGAAGCCCCAGGTAAGTGAAAGTTTTGATTTAAAGTACTGCTCAGGGTCCCCATTAATATGTGTATATATAATTTATAGTATATTTTTAAAGGACAACTATCATGAAAAATTTTAAAATTTATAATACATACATATAAAGTGTACATTAAATGCCCTATATATTTCATTTTTCCTATGGTGCTGTCACAGTAGATAGAAAAAGCTGACTGGTCTGCCAGATTTTGGACTATCGCATCTGTTTATGGGAGGTTCTTTTTTATGTTCTTCACAAAAGCACTTCCAGGAAATGATTTATACAAATATGTCAGCCAGCTTCCCTGCTTATTTGCACGCTGTTTTGGCAGTTTTTATAAAGAAAGAAATAACTGAGAATTCTTCATAAGGAGATAACTAGTCCAAAACCTGACAGATCTATCAGATTTTCACTACCTACTGTAAGTCATATTGACATAAGAAAAAATACATTTGTAGTGCATTTTACTCTGGAAAAATGTACAATTATATGTTTGTAGTTTAAATTTTACAATTAAATTTTTTTTTTTGTACAATTTTTCGAGATATTTGTGTTTTAAGCTCTGAATCGCACTGGCTGCCCATAGCTCTTCTAAGGCTCTAGGGAAAGAATCTGAAGGGAATTCTTGACATTCAACATGATTAAATAATAAAGCCATAGTAATCCACATTGGATACTTAGCTTTGATGCAAAGCTTCAATATGATAAATTGTGCTGAATGCACTAAAGTATGAAATAAACCTTAGCCTTTATCTACATAGGGCATACCAACTAAAATGGGACCCTTACCATGAAGTAAGTATAACGGCTGATAAGAGAAGTGATCAAAATAATTGTATCCTGCAAAACTGTAATTTTCTGTATCGGTTGCACAAACCACATTATATAACCATGTAATCCCATAAGTTACAACAAAGTAACTTTGGTTGTTAAAAGCAATTCCCTACAGCCTCCATCACCTCAGCCCTAACAGATGTTTTCAAAAAAGGGAGTGATGGAGCATCTGGCTTCATTGGCTGCTGCAGGACCGCCTCCCATAGTCCATTCTGATTTAGTTTGTACTGCAAAATGATTTACTTGCACAGTTGAAAAGATTTATGTTAATAGGTGATATTTTCCATTTTCATTTAAGCTTAGTCATCAATTTGTTGGTTAGTGTGTCCAGTCTAACCTGGTTAAATAATTGAGGCGGGGACACTGGAGTCTATCCATTTGTTAAAAATTACTTTTTTTGATGCTTGGATGATAAGATGAGCCAGCCACATCTTTCTTTGTGCTGATTTGCTGTTGAAAAGGAATTTTATGGTCATGCTAATTAAATCAAGAATAAATAGAAAAAATGTATCCAAATAGTATGCAAATGTCTACTACGTACAGAAAGTATAAATATTATTTATGATATGAAAGAAAAAGAAACTCGAAGTGTGGACCTTAATGCAAACACAATGGGTTCTATTAACAAAATTTCTCATAAATGGCTTATTTATCAGCTAATTGATAGCACATTTACAAGCAAAATAATCACTCAAAGTAAGTTTTTCCTGATTACCTTCATTGCAATATTACTTTTCTTACCTTAAAGGGATACTGTAGGGGGGTCGGGGAAAAATAAGTTGAACTTACCCAGGGCTTTTTATGGTCCCCCGCAGACATCCTGTGCCTGCGCAGCCACTCACCGATGCTCCGGCCCCACCTCCGGTTCACTTCTGGAATTTCAGAGTTTAAAGTCTGAAAACCACTGCGCCTGCGTTGCCATGTCCTTGATCCCGCTAATGTCACCAGGAGCATACTGCGCAGGCACAGACCATACTGACCATAAACTCTGAAATTCCGAAAGTGAACTGGAGGCAGGGCCGGAGCAATGGTGAGTGGATGCGCGGGCACAGAATGTCTGCGGGGGACCATTAGAAGCCACGGGTAAGTTCAACTCATTTTCCCCTGACCCCCCCCTACAGTGTCCCTTTAATTATATTATATTTTTTCTCTTTGGGAGCTTAAAAATGTAACATAAATAAGGTGAAAACTGAGGAAAACAGGTGAAAAAGCTTTGTGAATCATGCCCATTGTGTCCTTAGATATGGACAGATGGTGGCCGTTTTCTCCAAGTCCTTCATATGAAACTCTGGGATCAATCATGTTAGAATAAAACCAGGTGGACAGCTAATTCAGTGCACATCTAGAAAGACTGCAAATAAACATCCTTTAGTACATTATAAATATATCTAAATACATATAAAATAACATGTATGTAGAGCTGTCCATGGGAGGGTCACCAAAAACAAAACCCCCCACTAATTCAACCAAACACTTATGACTGCATTATAAATGGCTCAAAACACTGCAGTGGCTGGATGGTGTAAGCAGTGGCTGGATGGTGTAATGGTTAAGGGATCTGCCTCTGACGCAGGAGACCAGGGTTCGAATCTCAGCTCTGCCTGTTCAGTAAGCCAGGAGAAGAGCGTGATATGTTATTTGTCTTGTCAAATAACCAACCTCACTCTAGGATCATTGCCATATGTAAAATTACACAAACTCCATGATCTAAAAGGCCTTTGTAAGAGTCGTGCCCCCTCCCCCCACCCCCTCCAGCTATGGCACCCTTCCCATGGACTAACTTGGATTTGAATTGCTGGGTCTCTGTATAATCACACGATCATGCATCTTATACTCTGTTTGCTACCTCTCTGTCTGTCTGTCACTCCTTGTTTACATTGTTTGCTACACACTCTGCATTTTTTTTTGAGGGTAGGCTTTTCTTGGAGTAGGGGGGAGGGAAGCAGGAAAATGTTTGTCCCGTAGTCTGACGATATCCTCGCAGTCAGTTTGAGTAATGTTGTCACTCGGGCTGCCGGAATCAAATATCAGGGATGATAAAACATGCTCCTCCTACTTCAGGAAGGAGTCCGTGTTGCCTGATTTTTGGTATATGACAAAAGAATTATGCAATGCCATCTGAATCAGGTAAATCCCCATTTTTTTGTAGCAGCTTTTGGTTTTCCTGCTTACCAGATAATAAGACATCATCTGGTCTGAAAAATCCACTGCCCCCATATGCTTGCTATAATCCAGTATCGCCTATGGTTTCTCTGTCTATTGTCTTTGTCTTCAAAGACATCAAAGCCTCAGTATGCATGGTGGTCAGCATCAGGACATCTCTCTTGTCTTTATATTTCATAACAAGGAGTTCACTGCTTCTCAGGCTGCACATCTCCCCCTTTTTTTTTTTTTTTTTTTTTTTTATGCACAACCTCTTCTGGTAGGCCCTTCCTGTTTGCCCGCAAGGTCACAGTTTGAGCATCAAACAAAAATTTAAAAAGGGGCACGCTGGTGTAAAAATTATCTAAATATAGGTGGTACCCTTTATTTAGTAATGGACTAATAGGGTGAACGACAATCTTTCCATTGGTGCCCATATAAGCAGGGCACCCCTCAGGCTGTAGTAGTCGGTCCTTCCCCTCATATATACGGAATGAGTAGGTGTACCCTGTACTGCTTTCGCAAAGCTTGTACAGTTTCACTCCGTACAGAGCTCATTTGGTGGGGATGTATTGTATTATGCCCAGCCTCCCTTGATAGGGCATTAGGGATTCATCGACTGCGATCTCCCGCTCAGGCACATAAATTTCACTGAATTTTGCATTCAGATGGTCCAGAAGTGGCCTTAATTTAAAATTTAATTTATTTAATTTAAAAAGGCGGTCTCGAGAAGGATCTTCACAACTGAGGTCTTCCGCATTGTTGTTAAAGTGAAGAAACCGCATCAGCATTTTGTACCTCAGCTTTGTCATCTTCCCTGAATATTGAGGTGACTGATGGAGTGCATTTCTGCTCCAATACATGCTGAGCTGTGGTCGCCACATTAAGCCCATATTTAAAATAAGGCCCAGAAAAATTCTGAGCTCAGCCAAATTTGTCGGTGTCCATTTTGTGACATAAACTGACATTGGATTGGCAGCCAAATATTGTGCAGCATAATTGTTAGTCTGTTCCACGATATAGTGTAGAAATTCATCAGGAAAAACATCTGAAAAAAATGTAATAGGGGTCATATTCCCTGTATCCACTGTAATGCCACTGGCTGCAGTAAAGGAGGGATTTGTGGCTCTTTCATGTTCGGAGGTAACCATTTTGGGTGAGCAATTTCAAAGGGTATTGCCTCTCTTTCACGTACCCTCGGCTGTATGCGTCCTCCTCTGCGTTCTGATGGCCCCTCAGTTTCAGAGTTGCTGTCGCTGCTGATGGCATTAGATTGCACCCTACTTCCAAATCTAGCCCGCTTTGATGATGGCCCTGCACGCTCGGGATCCAGAATCAATTGGTATCCAATCACTGCCAGAATCAGAATCCTCCTCGCCACTGCTACCAGAAAGCTGCAGCATGGCGCACGCCTCCTCTGCCGTGAAAAGCCTCTTTGCCATGTCTAGGATCGGCAAATTACTTTAAATGATCTAAGATCAACAAACAGAAAAGATCGATAGAAAGGTTTATTTTTTTGGGGGGGGGGGGAGAGATGACACAAAAGGTTAGGTAGGGGATCTCTGAATCACTAAATGATTCACTGATAAAATCACTAGCAGGGGGGTAGGTGAGAGGTGTGGAGATTAGCTAGGGCCCCAAAAGGTCTAACTAAACCCAGCTAGGGCTATACCGAGGTATTGGTGACAGAAGAGGTTACAGGCTAGGTAGGGGTTAACAGTTTAACAATAAAAGAAAAAAAACACTGTTATATCCGTATATTTTACACTGTGGCACTGTCAGCAGCTCCGTCAACCTCAGATCTCACACTGACAGAGATCTGAGGTAACAAGAAGCACTTCAAGTGCTACAATGTAAATATTTACGTTTACTCATAGAATAAATGCTGCTATTGGCTACGTAGCGTGGATCGGGGGGGGGGGGGGGTTGGCCCTAGGACTGCGCAGCCGCACTCGCGGCCAGGCGGACTGCGTAGCCGCGGCCAGAGGAAGTGGCCATTTTTGGAGAGGCAGGAGAGCCTGACCCGGGCCGTGGGGTCGGGAGCCGGCCCGGGGGGACCCGGCGGATCAGCACGGAGGGCGCGGACGGCGTCCTCCGTGCCTTAAACGACGATGCAGGTGATTAACTTTTTTTGCTCCGTTGGCCTCGTAAGTCCTTTAAGGCGTATTTTGCACTGCAGATTGATTTTAACTGAGATTCATGCCACCCCTTGTCTATTACAACTTTGTATATTTCTGTAACCCTCAATAATCTTAGAACCCACATCATCATCCGTGTTTTTCAAGATTGTTTTAGGGTGTTAAGAGACTTGTAAGTTAAATTTATACTTTACATGTTTAATTGTATGGCATAGAAAGACAGTTTGGGTACATGCGGCAGGACACATACATGCATATAAAAGAAAGCTAGGTGTTCAAATATTACTATCTTTTTTTATTTATACTAGATGTATTTATAGTATGGGACAGCTCATTTTATGCTTTTTTTTTGTTGCTGGTTGAAAGAAAAACATGTATAATTAATGTCTTTGTAAAGACTTAGAAATTACAGTAGATGATTCGCATGGAACTTAAAATACCATAAAGTACCTGTATATGAAATCCTGTAGATTCAGATGATGTAGAATTGCTGCAGGAATGCTTTGTTGGAACCACAACCTTGTTATCCTTGGATATAATGTAATAGAGGTTACATGCCATATAGTGATGCGTGCCTTTAGTCTAGATCCCAGCAGTGACGGACCTTGTCTGGAAATATGCTTTAATGTTGACTCAGAAGTTATTTTTAAACACTTGAAAGACTGAGCAGTGATTCTCATTCTGGAAATGAAATGCACGTTTTTGGAAACAGGCCCTTCTGTGATTCCCTGGTGAGGTTACCTTACTCATAGTACTCACAAATGAGAATTCTGTCTTTGCTCCTGGAATCCGCTTTCATTTTTATAATGAAAAGAGAAATGTGGAAACTTTCCAGTAAATTCTTGAAATGTAAATAGATACTTGTGATACATTCGAAGAGTTTGAAATACTTTTGATTACGATAACACAAATCTGTTTGTGAAAGGGAAACTTTTAATTAAGGAAAAAAAATTCCAGGTTAGCTGTATGTACATTATTTTATTACACATTCTTACCAGTTTCTGTAATGTAAACAGAGATGAGACATGAGACGTTGCTTCCTGTAGATGTGCAACCTCTTGGTTAAATACAGAAGATTGTCTTAGTGCACAAGTAATAATGGTGTTGGAATGTTGACGTTTCAGTGTGTAAGGTTCAGGGAAAGCCAGAAAGTCTGTTACATGAAATGTCCAACTGGACAAATATATTTGTCCAGCAGGAGCAGTTTAGCGGCAATCTGAACGGATATATTCGTCCAGCAGTGTTGTGGCAGTTGCGCGCTCGGTCCTGTCGGCTATTACAGGGGATCGATTGTGGAAGGGGAATGAGTGTTCCCCCGAGGCAACCAATCCCCTGTAAAGGAATCAACTTGCCTTGAATACCACAGCAAGCATCAAAATGGTTAAAAAAAACAAAAAACCATGATCAAGTACTTCCTGGTAACTAGCAAGAGTGCTTAGCACCACCTAGTGGCCAAAAAGTCAAATTAAAGTAAAAAAAAATACATTATACATTTAATAAAGCTTTATTAACCCCCCACCTTCCCCTGTAGCTACCAAAAAAAATACATAAATAGTTATTTTAGGGACTGAACATTTTTAATATGTATTTTACTTTTATCGTTTGCCTATATGTGTTTGCAAAAAATGCACCTTAATTTCCAAATAAAATATTGGTGTCATACATTGTACTAGGGAAATATTTTAAATGTTGAAATAGTTGGAACAAATTGGCAAATAAAATGTGTGGGTTTTATGCACAGTAGAATGTTTCATTTTATTCCCATTAAAATGAATTTAGAATAATATAATTCTTAGCAAAATGTACCAGCCAAAGAAAGCTTTAGGCTTTCTTATTGGGGGTGAAAAAAATAAGCTATGGTGTGATAAGTAGTGATAATAATTATTGGTGAATGAATGGGAGGAGCGCTGACATGGGAAAATTGCTTCTGTCTTAGAGGTGAAAACACCTGCAGGCTGAAGTGGTTAAACACTTCTGAAAGATTACTAATTACTTCACGAGTCCTTTATAGCAAGGAGTTGTCACTCATTGCAGAGCTTAAAGTGGCTTTGAACCCACATTTATTATGGTAACAAAATAATTCTTTAGTCAAAACGGTGTTGGCATATGTTACATAGTTTTGTTGAGAAAAAAATATTTATCCATCAAGTTCAAACCAGAAAATATGGTACAATATTAGCCTCTACCCTTACACATCCCAGTTGATCCAGAAAAAGGCAAAAAGAGTACATGTAGCGGCACCACTGTGAGAGTTGGGCGCCGGATAGTGCCAATATTAAAAAATATTGGTAATTTATATTATCAATATGTTATTATAGACATACCCAACCCCCATCCTCACAATAACCCTCCACTCCTAATACCTAACATCAACCTCCCCCTTAGACCACTATTTGTAACCGATCATCTGCAAATAGAAGCTACAGTTATTACCTACTTTGGCTACTATGTACATCTGGGTGCCCTATTACTGATGCTTTGGAGTCTAAAGCTGTGTACTCACCTCCCGACAGGTCATCAGCGACGCTTTTCCTGCCAGCGGGTGTGCACGATGTCATGCGGCGCAATACGCTGGGAGTGAACGAGACTGCAAGCGATCGCGGGAGTCGTCGGGGATCTTATCAATCTGATCCGCCGTGATGGTCGTTATTATGATGCAACGCTAAGTAACGTTCGCATGGTCGTGCGCCTGTACCCACGTCGCTAAAAATAAAGTTAACCAACTATAAGAACCTAGTGGGATGATGAACACTGCAAAGAAATGGACAAGCACCATCAACAATAATAGTACAGAGGCTTGTAAGTATTAAATAATGCAACCAATAACGTGCAGAAAGGCCATGAAGTATGAGGTAATCAAAACAGCACAACAGGATTTGTCCCCAAATGAACCGCACCACAAGGGTATTACAAATATAAACAAGCCTTTATTACATCCATATCAAAAATTTTAAAAACATAAAAACAAATGCACAGAAAAGGTAAAGCCCTATGATGCACAAATGGTAAACAGTCTCAGTATGGACAGTACAAGTCAATATAAATATGCATATATGCAGAGTCTTCCCAAACACTGGAAAGTAGGAAATGTGAACAACAAATGTCAGTCACTAATATGTAGATCGAACAAGTGCATAAACAAGTGCATATGCACCCTGCATAGACATGCATGGGTGTATAAGAAAGTGAATGGGCTGTATGCTGAAGTGCCAAGGTGAATGAGCAAAGCAGTTAGTGCACAAGGTAAACCCAGCAGTGGGTGTGAGAGCAGCGTGGATGACCACGACAAGGAGACACAGCGACAGAAAAGCAGAGAAGTAACCAACAACAAGTATTAGAACACCGAGAAGGAAGTGTCCGTGAAGAGCGAGTTTACCAGCGTCAGACTGAGCGGGAGGGCATGGGTGTGCAGACCGTCGCGATTCGCTGCACACTGCGGCTTCTTCCGGGCATGAAGGAAGAAGCCGCAGTGCGCGGCGAATCGCGACGGCCTACACACCCATGCCCTCCTGTTCAGTCTGACACTGCTAAGCTTGCTCTTCACGGACACTTCCTTCTCGGTGTTTTAATACTTGTGGTTAGTTACTTCTCTGCTTTTCTGTTTTCTAAATTATAATTACTATTTTCTAAATTATAATAAATAGCAGCCTTTTTGTCAGCTGCATGATGACAAATATAAAATATTTCACATTTATTAGAGGAACCCCTCCCTTCCTTTCATTTTGCCGGGACAGAATCTGGCAGACTGGTGGAGTAGGAGGTGTCCAGCAAAGGAGGAATTGCTAATGGCTGCCACCTGTATAACCCTAGTTATGAAAAGAGAAGGGTGAAAAGCATGCACTGAAATGCTCATAGGGGCTTGAAGGAGTGTTCATTATATTTGTATGTGTCAGAGTGATGCAACTAAATATTTTGAATTAAAAAAAAATGTTTGGTTTGGGTCCGCTTTAAGGAGAACTGTGGAAGTCAAGGCAAGATCTGAGAGAACAGTCTGTATTCTGGCTAGAGAGGCAAAAGGTAACCACCATATACCATAAATATTTGAGTATAAGCTGACCCAAATATAAGCTTGAGGTACAGTCAGGTCCATAAATATTGGGACATCGACACAATTCTAACATTATTTGCTCCATACACAATGGATTTAAAATGAAACAAACACAGTGTGATTTAACTGCAGACTGTCAGCTGTAATTTGAGGGTATTTACATGCAAATTAGGTTAACGGTGTAGGAATTACAACAGTTTGCATGTGTGCCTCCCACTTGTTAAGGGAGCAGTAATGGGACATAATAATAATCATAAATCAAACTTTCACTTTTTAATACTATATCTGCATTTAAGGGGGCTTAGATGCTTTCCTTTTGTTGAAAGACATCCATGGCTATAAATACTAGGTAATTCCCGGTAGTGTTGATCCAGGGATTTTATCCGATTGCCATCTGGAGTCAGGAAGGATTTTTTTCCTTTTTGGGGCTAATTAGACCATGCCTTGTAAGGGTTTTTTGCCTTCCTCTGCATCAACAGGGACATGTGCGGGTGCAGGCTGGTGTTGTATTTTTCTGGTTGAACTTGATGGACGCCTGTCTTTTTTTCAACCCAAAACTATGTAACTATATCTGTTGTTGCACCTACTGTGTCTCATGTCTGTGACCCCTCCAGTGGAATACATAATGAAACCCCACTAGACTGTCATGGAGATGATTTGCTGTGAGGCAGGCTGAAGATCCTGCTGACAGGCTAGAGCAGGGGTCTCAAACTCAATTTACCTGGGGGCCGCAGGAGGCAAAGTCAGGATGAGGCTGGACCGCATAAGGGATTTCCCCCAAAAAAGTCCTCAAATGTCATTATTAACCGTTTTTAATTATTTCTTCTGAACATGAAGTGTCCTACCTTATAGTTCGCTTCAGTGCTCCCATTACAAGTAATCCGCCGTGTCCCCGCCGCAAAACGAGGGCTGCAGAGCCCCCAAATCGCCCGGGGGGCAATCTGCCGGCATTTCTTGGAAGGGGGCAATCTGCCGGCATTTCTTGGAAGGGGCAGAGCTTTCAGCTCTGCCCCTCCTGACGTCAATAGCGGGTCGGATTGCCGCCTCTGCCCGCCCCTTTCACTCTTCCTTCACAGAGAGGGGCAGGGAGAGGCGGCGATTGACGTCAGGAGTGGCAGAGCTACAGCTGGAAGCTCTGCCCCTCAGCGCAGTCGTAGATGTTTGCCCGGGGGATTTGGGGGCTCTGCAGCCCTCGTTTAGCGGCGGGATGCGGCGGATTACTTGGGAGCACTGAAGCGAACTATAAGGTAAAATAATTTGCTTCCGTGTCTCTTTTGCTTTTGCCGGCGCGGGCCACAAAATATTGTGCCGAGGGCCGCAAATGGCCTGCGGGCTACGAGTTTGAGACCCCTGGGCTAGAGTCACTGCTGCTAGCACACTCCACTCTGCACTCTGCATATGGCAGGAGGGCACTCGGGGAGGAGGGGATCATTATTGTATGACGCCAGATCAAAGCCACACCAGCTTTGATACAAGATCAAGGTCCCCTCCTCTCTGGGCATGTCCGGAGTTACCACCAGACTATCAGATTAGTAGAATCTCCCCATGCTGCAGCATTTGGGTGTCACATTTTTTTTCTGGAATATCAATCCTTATGGTCTTTTTGTATATTACTTGACTGAGGTGGTTGGTGAATCCCATATGTGGAGGGATCTGTGTATGCTCATATATGATCGAAAACAAACAAAATACAAATTGAGGGTTTCACGGCCTAGTAATCTTACGCATAAAACATAACTTTTAATAGTAATGCTAATAAATAGTCATACAAGTGATACAGCATAAAAAAGTCCTAAATACACATTGGTCATAATGTCAATAGCCTGACGCAGGTTTCACAACCGATGACCAGGTTGCTTTTTCAGAGGCAGAGGCTTTTTTTTTCCTGAGTTCACGCTTCGTGACTACAGGACAGTTTATAAAAGCATAAGGCCTCGTTCACATCATTTAGCGCAGATGGCTGTGCGATTGGAACGCAACGCGTCCGATCGCACGCCACCTGCGCTCCTATGCGCTGCACTGCAGATCCCATTCATTACAATGAATGGGATCTGCGCTGCGATTCCCAAAAATGCGTGCAGCACGCGATAGCGCAATCGCGCTGCCACGCAGCGCATATGATGGGAACGGTAGAAGGGCTGTCTATGCCCTTCTACCGTTCTTGCGTGTCGCACACTATACGCGCTGCCAAAATGCGGACGGCAGCGCGTATAGTCTGAACGAGGCCTAAGACAAAAGCACATAAATACAGCCACATCCAGACATGTATCGCACATGTTTATTGTCCTGTCAGCCTAACACATGGCCAATTTATAATTGCAACCAATTGTCAATCTTTGCAAAACAGCATAACGTAGAAGACTGAGGTCCAGGGATTGCACTTGTCTGTTGGAATGTAATTGTTTTAGATGCAGCCAGGGAGAGCACAGCAGTAAATTTGCCAAGCACTAATGATTCAAAAAGCCAATCCTTTTTGAATCATTAGTGCTTGGCAGATGTACTGCTGTGCTCTCCCTGGCTGCATCTAAAAGGATTGTATTCCACCAGACAAGTGCAATCCCTGGACCTCGGTCTTCTACATTATGCTGTTTTGCAAAGATTGACTATTGGATGCAATTATAATTGGCCATGTGTTTGGCTGAAAGGACGATAAAATGTGCGATACATATCTGGATGTGGCTGTATATATGTGCTTTTGTCTTAGAAGCAACCTGGTCATTGGTCGCGAAAAGTGCGTTAGGCTATTGACATTATGACCAACTTGTATTGAGGACTTTTTTTTATGCTATATCGCTTGTATGACTTTTTATTGGCATTACTATTAAAAGTTGTTTTATGCATAAGATTACTAGGCCGTGAAACCTTCAATTTGTATTTTGTTTGTTTTTGATCCTTTATTCAGAGGGGTGGCCTCATTTTTTCCCCCAGATATGAGTATCAATTTTTAACATATGCTCATATATACTATACCTATACAACATGTCTCTGAAGAAGTGACCTTTTGTGGTCACAAATCATGCATCAGGCTGCGTTCAATGGCATTGCTATGATGTACTGTATTGTTGTTGTTTTTTTACTGCCTATCCATGTGGAATTTTTATGTGCTAAATATTATTTTAGTCAGAACAGTATGCATTGTAAAGTGTCTATTCTCAGCATGGGCAATCTCGGCACAGGATATTTTGGCTCGGGGTGAAGCTGAAAAATGGCTCACGCTACTCCTGCACAAACTCCAGGCCTGCACTGATTACTATTCCCCTTCCTAGTTGTAGCAACTCGGCGGGGACATGTAATTCAGGAATCGCCGATTGCCAGCGGCTGAATTATTTTTTTACTAATTTGTGCACTGACCAAATCAGACACACAGCGATGGCACTGACACGATTGGTGCAGCACTGCACTAAAATCAGCGGGTTCCATTGTAAACCTTCTCTTTTTGATGTTCTTTCAATACTAATGTTTTTGTATAAAGGGGGCGTGAGAATGATGTAATTTACTCTTGCTGTATAATGAGTGTAGGTAAGACAGCTCTTCCTCCTGCCGTCTATAGAGTTCCCTAAATGAAGAAAATATGGTTGAAGACTTAGATATGTCAAGTCAAAATAAAGCTGAGAACCATTTCTAGTGTAGGAATTCTAAAAGCCTAACAATATAAATACTGGACGCTCACAAGCACAGGTCACCTGAAAAACAACACCACACTAAGCATATGGCCATACAAGCCCATCTCCACTCAGGGCCTCTGGTCCTACCCTGTGAAGTTGCACCCGACAGATAGGGGAACCAACTTTATACCATAGGTGGCAAACAAAGGATTAGTAGTACTGTAGACGACTCAAATTGTAAAAATACTCAAATCAGATTTAGAAATAATTGATTACATAACAAGTGACTAATTATCAGGTATCGAGCATTAACGTTCTGAAACTACTGTGATTTTGTTGTTGTTGTTGCATTACTAAATCTGGCTATTGTAGCTACGTGTAGGTAAATAGAATGATGTTTTTTATTTTTTTTTCTGGGTTATTGTAATACTCTTTGTAAACCTGTTTGCATTTGACATTTGATTGTACATGGAAGCTATTCTCTGTATGAGTATCACTGCATTATACCATGATTACTTTAGTATAAACTATCAACATTTTGCAGAGGTGTTGTGCATTGCTAAGTACCTACCACCCCCAGTTGGGAATGTACATTATTCATATTACTGGATACACTTATAAAGTGAAAATTCAATCATGGGTGTACATGGGCAGAAAGTTTTGCTGTTGACTTAAAGGGACACTTAAGTCAAACAAAAAAAATGAGTTTTACTCACCTATGGCTTCCAATAGCCCCCTTCAGCTGTCCGGTGCCCTCGCTGTCTCCCTCCGATCCTCCTGGCCCCGCCAGTAGCCACTTCCTGTTTCGGTGACAGGAGCTGACAGGTTGGGGACGCGAGTGATTCTTCGCGTTCCCAGACATATTAGCTCCCTCTATGCTGCTATATGATATATGCTATAGCAGCATAGATGGCGCTATTGTGACCAGGAACACGAAGAATCACTCACGTCCCCAGCCTGTCAGCTCCTGTCACCGAAACAGGAAGTGGCTGCCGGTGGGGCCAGGAGGATCGGAGGGAGATGGCGAGGGCACCAGACAGCTGCAGCGGGCTATTGGAAGCCCCAGGTGAGTAAAACTAATTTTTTTTGTTTGACTTAAGTGTCCCTTTAACAACGGACTAGGGACTTTCAACAGTCATTGGCCACTTTGTGTGAGATGAACACTGGCCATGAAGAACAACATGCTGCTGCTTAGCTCTGCAATGCCTTTCCATTTAAATTAACAGGAGAAATGTGTTGCAATTAGAATGCAAATTAAAATGTGAGGGGAAAGATGCATGCCTGGGTCTTCCTCCAGGCTGATTGCTCTCTCTCAGTCCTCCTGTGCCATCTGAATCCTCAGCAATTTGCCCCAGAAAGTCCTCCAGTTGGAAAGGGGCACGTGCCTGGGCGGGCTGCGCATGTGCAGTACTCCCCTAGACAAAAGGACTTTCTGGGGTGAATTGCAGAGGATCCAAACAGTGCAGCAGGACGGGGAGGGAGCTAGAGGATGCCCCAGGTATGTATCATTTTTTCTCTCCAGACCATCTCAGGTTCCCTTTAAGCCATTTGTTATTTCAAGATGTGTTAGTCATTTAGATTTCTTTCTTTTCCAGGTAATAAAGGATGCAATTCATGAAAGCATTGAGTACAGGAGGCAGCATCCGTCCCGCTGTTCAGTGTCGCTCAGTAACGTCGAAGCCAGGAGATTCTTTAATAAAAGCAAACCACAAAACTAAAACAACTCTTAGAGGAAATTGACTGAAATGCTGAAGAATATATTTTCGTTTGTAATACATTTGTATATCCAAGTAAATGGTTATTATATAACAAACGCCTACCTATTTGTATTCCTTATTTTTATACTGAAATTTTATTGTTAAAAGTCTATATGACTGATGAGTATTGAAGATGAAATGGGATGGATTCTGATTTTCTATACAATACTGTATTCTTACATATTCTTTCATGCTGGTCTGGAATATGTGTAGAAAACGTGCAGAATTTTGCAGGGGTTACAGTTTTTTTTGTTTCCTTTCATCTACATAATACAATGATATTTTCTACCTTTGTCTTTGTCCTTAAGTCGTAATTAACAACCTGCATTTTCTTCTGGGTGTTTTTAAATTGCATATATCTAGTCTCTTTTGGGTTTGTGGGGGTTTAGTAGGAAAACAGCGTAACATGAAGATTTCCAGTTTCCCTTTACAGTATAGAGTAAGACCGTATGGGCCCGATCCAATTTACTTTTCACCTACTGTATATTTTCTCCTCAGTAATATTTTCATGTTGTAAATAAAATGGATTTTATGCCACCAGCAAGTAAGAAAATACTCAAAATAATTTTTGACAGTATGTTTCACCTGCTTTTTGGTACTTTTTCAATTGCAGAGTGCTACAAAGTTATTTTAAATGGAAGACGAAAAATGATCACTTAGGACAAAACTTAGTAGATAAAGTGAATTGAATAAGGGTCTGTATGTAATACAGACTTCAGATCAATGTCAAGCAACTGATTGTGATCCACTCTCTATATGTCTCTGTGCTTTGGCCAACTTTGCCTGGCAATTCCATTGGTCTGTATATTCTATGCCAATAGCCAATTTCCCACACATGCTGGACATGTCCTCTATATGGGCTTGGCCCATCTGCTCCATTAGTACAAACATATACACACACACATACATACAAGCATACATGTCTATAGAGATTTTCCTAGTTTATGTTGTATTGTATCAGACTGTTATGGACCTGTACCACTGCAATTTAGAAACCTAACATGGCAATCCTCCGTGCTCACATTTCTCACAAATGACACACTATTCTTCTTGTGTCCATTTCTCAAGGCATATGTACATACCACAAACTGTGTAGTGAACAAAATCCTGTTTCCTGTTATTACCGTTACAAGTATAATATGTAAAAAGGAATTCTACTGGAATTTCACATTTAAAATTACCCTATAACCATGATAAATTTAATGTTATACTTGTAGTATAATGATAGCGGACTTCAGTGCCTGGCCTAGCTAGTGTTGAGGAATGGTTATTTTGATACACAACTTCCCGTGGGGCCACATGTGTATGTAAATGTTTTGCACCATCCAGACCCCTGGCAGGACTCTAACAGGGCTCCGCAAGAAGCTAAGGGGTGCTTTGTTGTTTATTTTACATGTATAGCATTGCCACCAGGCATCAGGATAATAAAAGGCTGGTATTGGTTACATGGCTGTGACTGTGGCTGCTGATTACAATTTTTGTTACAGCTTTTATGATCAGCGGTTACTGTGTTGGGAGAAGATAAGGGGAGAGTAAAGGTATCTTTTAAATCTGATATTTAGAAATTTGGCAAATTCTGGAGATTAAAACTAATTTTAGACTTGGGTTTAAATCATTTACTTTAAGTAGACCATGCAACCGAAGCAGCTTGACTATTGTTACTAGATATATAGGGTCTGATAGTGTGAAACACTAGTCAGAGAGCAAGCTGCAAGTCTATTTTTGTTCTCCTTTAAAAAGGTGCTGCTTCCTGTATGAACAGTAATGAGAAGAAAGACAAAAGGTAGAGAGAGCGCACACTGTGATATGAGTCAAGTTGTGGGCTAGCCCAATAGGAGAGGTCTTACCTGATTGTGGAGGCTGGGGAAACCCTTATGGGTTTTCCAGCTGTTAGCCATTGTGTCTGTATTTTGCCGGGGACTTGGTTTGCGATGGATTCCAAAAGGTCCTTGCAAGTGCAGGCGGATGTTTTAGAGAATGCGGTCAGTTGGTACGAGCTAGGATCCCCGGCTATGCGTGGAGAAAGAGTGAGCTTACAGAACAAATTGGGGTTAGCTGTGTTTAAAATATGTATTGCGGTGCATTTCCCAGGGTAGAAAGCCCTGCTTTATCAAATGTAGAGCTATGCTTGATAAAACATAGTGAGCTCCTCTGAGGAACAGTTAAAGAGAAGACTACAGTATATACTGTATACTCTGTAACTGCTGTGGAAGATGTCTGCACTACATAAAGAGATGGCCCAAACTGTTAGCCGGTGGACAGTTGGTGGAAAACTTAAGCTGTTCACTGTTTGCATTTAACGCAGTTTTTTTTGTTAAAAATTTGCGTTTGCATTTGTTACATTAAAGTCACTGGCCGCAGTTCATAGCAAAGCCCCGTAAATGCTTTACAGATTATGTTAAAGTACCTTTGTCATGAAAATCTTACAATTTAAAATACGGTACATGTTAACATATACAAATAAGAAGTACGTTCCTTCCGGAGTTACCATAAATGAGCTATAAATTACTTTTCTCCTATGTTGCTGTCACTTACCTAGCATAGCTAGAGCTGCGGCATGTGTGTGGCGGCGATCTCAAGCTCATTAGAGGATATTGGCGTGGGACATTTCCGAGGATATTGGCATATGAACTTTTGAAAGTACAGATAAGTATTTGTTTAATTTTGTATAATAAAGGAATTTTCTTGTGTTTTTATTTAATTTAACCCTTTGTGGAAATGCGTAAGGGTACTACATACCCCTATAATCATTTCTCCTGGAGGGGCTAGTATTTGGGGATCCCCTTTTTACAGGGGACTCCCAGATGCCACCATGAAACCCTTTCCAAGGTGTTGTTGGCCCCCACCTCCTCCTGGGGCACCGGATGGTCCATGGATGGTACCTTTTTTTATTGAAAACCTCAATAAGCCATTTTATTTACTGGCTGACATAAGAAAAAAAACGGTAAATTACATTTCAGAAAAAAAGCATTCTGTTACATATTTATTTTTTTACACATTGTTGTTACAATTATAAGGAACATTATAGTTTAAAAGTAACAAATGCTTTGCTTCACTGTTAAATTTGTAGTCACATGGCCCTCTCCACTACTACTCCTCCATGGCACCGAGACCTCTAGGCAAGGTACAGCAGTACAGGAGATACCATACTGCTCTGTGGTGGCTCATCTCATAAGCTTTAAAAAAGTACAGTGGTTTGCAAAAGTATTTGGCCCCTTTGAAGTTTTCCACATTTTGTCATATTACTGCCACAAACTTGAATCAATTTTATTGGAATTCCACGTAAAAGACCAATACAAGGTGGTGTACACGTGAAAAGTGGAGCAAAATCATACAATCCAAACCTTTAAATAAAAAAAAAACCTGTGTGCGTACTTATTCAACCCCCTGAGTCAATATTTTGTAGAACCACCTTTGGCTGCAATTACAGCTGCCAGTCTTTAAGGGTATGTCTCTACCAGCTTTGCACATCTAGAGACTGAAATCCTTGCCCATTCTTCTTTGCAAAACAGCTCCAGCTCAGTCAGATTAGCTGGACAGCGTTTGTGATCAGCAGTTTGTTAGATCTTGCCAAAGATTCTCGATTGGATTTAGATCTGGACTTTGACTGGGCAATTTCTAACACATGGATATGTTTTGATTTAAACCATTCCATTGTTGCCCTTGCTTTATGTTTAGGGTCATTGTCCTGCTGGAAGGTGAACCTCCGCCCCAGTCTCAAGTCTTTTGCAGTCTCCAAGAGGTTTTCTTCCAAGATTGCCCTGTATTTGGCTCCATTCCTCTTCCCATCAACTCTGACCAGCTTCCCTGTCCCTACTAAAGAGAAGCACCAACAGAGCATGATGCTGCCACCACCATATTTGACAGTGGGGATGGTGTGTTCAGAGTGATGTGCAATGTTAGTTTTCGCCACACAGCGTTTTGCATTTTGGACAAAAAGTTCAATTTTGGTCTCCTCTAACTAGAGCACCTTCTTCCACATGTTTGCTGTGTCCCCCACATGGCTTGTGGCAAACTGCAAACGGGACTTCTTATGCTTTTCTGTTAACAATGGCTTTCTTCTTGCCACTCTTCCATAAAGGCTAACTTTGTGCAGTGCACGACTAATAGTTGTCCTATGGACAGATTCCCCCACCTGAGCTGTAGATCTCTGCAGCTCGTCCAGTCACAATGGGCCTCTTAACTGCATTTCTGATCAGCGCTTTCCCTGTTCGGCCTGTGAGTTTAGGTGGATGGCCTTGTCTTGGTAGGTTTACAGCTGCTTTAAATTTCTCAATAACTTTATCCCTGACCTGTCTGGTGTGTTCTTTGGACTTCATGGAGTTGTTGCTCCCAATATTCTCTTAGACAACCTCTGAGGCCGTCACAGAGCAGCTGTATTTATACTGACAGATTATACACAGGTGCACTCTATTTAGTCATTAGCACTCATCAGGCAATGTCTATGGGCATCTGACTGCACGTAGACCAAAGGGACTGAATAATTACGCACACCCCACTTTGCAGTTATTTTTTTAAATGTTTAGAATCATGTATGATTTTCGTTCCACTTGCTACCTCTGCAACCTCTATTGCTACGCCACTGCTCTAGATGTACAAAGCTGGTAGAGACATACCCTAAAAGACTGGCAGCTGTAATTGCAGCAAAAGGTGGTTCTACAAATGATTTGACTCAGTGGGCTGAATAATTATGCACACCCCACTTTGCAGTTATTTTTTTTAAATGTTTGGAATCATGTATGATTTTCGTTCCACTTGCTACCTCTGCAACCTCTATTGCTACACCACTGCTCTAGATGTACAAAGCTGGTAGAAACATACCCTAAAAGACTGGCAGCTGTAATTGCAGCAAAAGGTGGTTCTACAAATGATTTGACTCAGGGGGCTGAATAATTATGCACACCCCACTTTGCAGTTATTTATTTTAAATGTTTGGAATCATGTATGATTTTTGTTCCACTTCTCACGTGTACACCATTTTGTATTGGTCCTTCACGTAGAATTCCAATAAAATTGATTGAAAAAACGACTTAACGACCGCCTAACGCCGATAGGCGTCGGCAGGTCGAAGTGGTGTTACCATGGAAACGTCCGTTCCATGTCAGTTCACGGAGGGTGTCTCCAATCGCGGCTCGCAGGCTAAATGTAAACACGCGGGGAAGAAATCCCCGCCGTTTACATCATACGGCGCTGCTGCGCAGCAGCGCCGTAAAGGAGATCGGCGATCTCCGCCGTTTACATCATACAGCGCTGCTGCGCAGCAGCGCCGTAAAGGAGATCGGCGATCCCCGGCCTCTGATTTGCCGGGGATTGCCGGCATCTGATAGGCTGAAGCCTATCCTAGACGGCGAAGGACGGATATCCGCCCTGCGCAGCCCATAGCCTGCGGGAGAGGCAGGTAAGGGCAGAGAGGGCGGAAATCGCTGTGGAGGGGGGATTTGAGGAGCCCCCCCGCTAAGCAGAAATAGCCGGCGGCGATCAGACCCCCCCAGCAGGACATCCCCCTAGTGGGGAAAAAAGGGGGGAAGTCTGGTCGCCCTGGCTCAATCCTGATCGGTGCTGCGGGCTGGAGAGCCCACGCAGCACCGATCATAGGAAAATCACCTGGTCCTTAAGTGGTTAGTGTCTGTGGCAGTAATGTGACAAAATGTGGAAAACTTCAAGGGGGCCGAATACTTTTGCAAACCACTGTATTTCGTACCACTGCAACTGCAAAGTATAACTGTGACATTGGGCATTTTCAAACTTGTTTTGTTTTAGTAAGTTCCCTAAATTGCTTTTCAGTTACTGTAGTGTCTTCATGCAATAAAGAGTTATTGGAGTTGAGTTTTAAATGCTAAAGCATTGTTGTAATCATGGAAATAAGTAACCTTTATTAAGGCAATGTACAGTCCTCTATGAAAAAATATATTTGTTTTATACTGTATTATCTAATCCTGTATTTTAAATTCTTTTTCCATAAATGCAGACTACATGTAATAAAAATGTTATTGCATGAATTTACTGTTGTTATCAAATACTTTACAAAAATGCATTGCACTTCATTGTGTATAAAATCTATAGGGGTTTTGATTAAAGAAAGGACTGGTGAGGGAACAATTACTTGGCATTAAGATTGAAAGCTGCACTGAGTGACCGTAGGTATTCATACAAACACAAAAGTTTTTTCTGATTTGGTTTAATTTTTGCTCTGAAACATTAAACACAGCAAAAAAAAAAGAGGGACCAGAAAACATGAAGACTGAAATTATGTCAGTGAAAGGAATGTTTATACTTCACTAAAGCTAATTGATAAGATTAACAGTTGAAGGACATATTATAAGATTGGCCATAATTTATCAAGCATATCTCCTGTCTTTTACAAAAGATTCTAAATTGTTTTTGCCTGTCATCATCTTGGTGATACATCATTTAGAATGTACTAAGTAATTTAAATAATGTAATCCTTAAATTAAGGATGCAATTCTTAAACTAAGGCTTGGTACCTAAAGTTAAAGATTAAATCGTTAAAGGGAATCCCGAGATGAGAGTGATATGGGGGCTGACATATTTAATTCCTTTTAAACCATACTAGTTGCCTGGCAGTTCATCTGAATCCCGTGTCTCTTAATACTTTTAGCCACAGAACCGGAACACGCATGCAGCAGATCAGGTGCTCTGACTCAGCTGATTCAGGTTTTACTGGATTAGCCATATACTTCCAGGGTGTGACTCAGGCCCTACTTATGCTAGAAGATCAACAGGGCTGCCAGGCAACTGGCACTGTGTACAAGGAAATAAATACGGTGGCAGCCTTCATATCCCTCTCACCTCAGGTATCCTTTATGTTAGTGATTGTATCCTTAACCAAAGGATAGAATTTTATGAAAAGCCAATTCACAGAGAGGGATGCAAATGGTAACTACCCTTAAGTGTTTGAGGAATTATCACCTGACCTCAATTGTCCTTGAAGGAAACATCAGGCAATTTGCAAGAAAAATCAGATCTACTTACATAGGGTTTCCTCCTGCCCCTGGAAGCCTATGTGTCCCTCACCGCAGCTACTAATCTGCAGATCTAAGGCAGCGCTGTACTGGGGGCACCCGTTGGACACTGCTGTCCCCTCCAGAGGTGGGGAAGTGATCGGCTGTCATAGGCTGAAGCCTATGACAGCCGATCACGCTGATTGGCTGGCGCAGGGAGGGGGAATACAAAAATATTTAAAAAATTGGGAAATTTAATACAAAATAACAAATATTTGTGGGAAAATAAACAAACATCTGGGGGGGTGATCAAACCCCACCAACAGAAAGCTCTGTTGGTGGGGAGAGAAGGGGGGGGGGATCACTTGTGGGCTGAGTTGTGTGGTCCTGCAGCGAGACTTTAAAGCTGCAGTGGCCCAATTTCAGAAAAATGGCCTGGTCCTTAGGGGGGTTTAACACTGCTGTCCTCAAGTGGTTAAAGTTTTCTGGTAAGTTCTCACTTGCCTTATTTATCACTAGCATGATTTTGGTGAACTGTGGCCATTGTCTTGTATGTAGACTTTTTTGTATATATCTAAATATTGAATGAGGTGGAACCAGTTGGATACTTTTTTATCTGTTCTTTAATAAATCTTATCAATTAGCTCCTGAGTAAAGTAGAGGTTTGAGTATTAACCTTTCCAGTAGCTTCAAAACCATTTACAGTCATAGAAAAAAAAGTTTGGGATCCCCTCTTGAATTAACCTTTCCAGTAGCTTCAAAACCATTTACAGTCATAGAAAAAAAAGTTTGGGATCCCCTCTTGAGTTTTTTTGGTAGTGTTATTGGTTGAGCTTTCAAAGTAGCAAACCTTCTTTTTACTTATGTCAAGCTGTATAGCAACAGTATTTTTGCAGTGAAATGACATTTATTGGGTTAACCGAGAATACTATCCAATAAGCATCATACAATTAGACAGGTGCATACATTTGGGCACCTCAACTGAAATATGAAATCAATAGTTAGTTGAACCTCCTTTTGCAAATATAACAGCCTCTAGGTACCTCCAATAGCTTTTGATAAGTGTCTGCAGCTTGTTTCTTTCTTTTTTTTTTTTTTAAACTTAGCGTACCCACTGTACAGTATCCAAAAGAAATGTTAGCTTCATTGCAGCACTCCCATCATTGGGTAAAGTTTGCATCATTGTTCGAGTTCCTTTTTTCTTTTTGATAATTCTTCTATACAAAGCGTTTATAATAAATAGAAAACGATAAGAAAACCAGACCAAATGCATACAGATACAGTAAGTGGTATAGCTACTCCCCAATCAGTTTATGTAATATGCTTTCCGAACTTCACCTAAGTTTTTCCCCCCTTGGCCCATACGCCATTCCATTTCCCACCCGGGTTCTCCCCATACTTGTCCACAAATCGACTCGGCACTACAGATGGCCCGAACCTCCGATTTTAGGTTCGCGAACCTTACGCGAAAGTTCGGTTCGCGCGAACTTTCGCAAACCATAATAGACTTCAATGGGGAGAGGAACTTTGAAAACTAGAAACACTTATGCTGGCCACAAAAGTGATGGAAAAGATGTTTCAAGGGGTCTAACACCTGGAGGGGGGCAGGGTGGAGTGGGATAGACGCCAAAAGTCCCAGGGAAAAATCTGGATTTGACGCAAAGCAGCGTTTTAAGTGCAGAAATCACATTGAATGCTAAATTGCAGGCCTAAAGTGCTTTAAAACATCTTGCATGTGTATACATCAATCAGGGAGTGTAATTAGAGTACTGCTTCACACTGACACACCAAACTCACTGTGTAACGCACTGCAAACAGCTGTTTGTGCAGTGACTGCTGTGCTGGACTGGTGCGCACCATGACAAGAGTGCAGGTGATGGCGGCTTTCCAGCCCATATAGTCAGGCTGAGGTAGCTGAATGACAGAACAGTGACTGTCCAGCTGATCAAATTTGGTCTGTCCACAATGAAGCAATGACCTTATTATCGTGGGTGTGCCCCCCCTCCCGAGACACTCATATAGCCGGCGGTCATTGCTCCATTGTGAAACGCAAGTCCCTTCACCGCGGCAAGGTAATGATCATGAAGGGGAATTGGCACATGTACATGCCTTTTGTTTTGTTGCAGCTGCAACAGAAAAATTAGGCTGGCATGTACACGCACCAGAAAAATTATTATACCAGCCGCTGCTAGCAGCGGCCTTAAAAAGTCAGGAATCCGCCTGGAGTCCTGGACCCTGTTGGTGGTGGTAGAGTAGGCAGTCAAGCGGCCTGCGGGCAGAGGTGCTCTGTGGGGAGCGACTTAGTCTTGGGGCAGGCAGTCACTTGGCGTGCAGGCAGAGATGCGGTGTGTGGGGACTGACTTAGTCTTCGGGCAGGCCTAAGCATGCTTTGCAGACCAGGCATCCGTGGTCAGATGGACCCTTGACCCAACGCTGTGTGCCAGAGATGTCACCACTTGCCTTTCAACATCACGGTATGGCCTTTTTTGAGAAAAAAATTGCGGCCTGGTATCCCCCATTGCGGTGTGTGGCTTTGCTTTTGTGTGTTGTTTTTCCTCAGGTGGTCATCTTATTGCAGTTTGTGCTTTGTAATCATGTGCCTTCGTAAGGTAGTTGTCCCTACGTGAGTCTTGGTCTTTCCACGGCTCAATTTTTGGTGGCAGAGAGTACAGATGGCATTGCTCGTATCTGAGGCAGACACACAAAAAAATGTCCACACCGCTGAGCCCTGGGCTTATCTCCGAAGAAGCACCGTTAGGGGGTGCGATACATGTGAGGTCACAGTAGCCGGCGGAGGCTGAGAGGGGCAGTGCATTCGAGAGGTGAGGTTGTTATTTCATTTTACATCATTCTCTTACCAACAGCCATACATATACATGTATTATGACTTTACTCAGTAATCTGTGCTGCTGTTAGTCACACGACAATTGGATGCAATTGCTTGTGTTTTATGCAGATGTGTATATCAAACCCCTCTTGTTACACTGTGTGATCATTACTTATTAATGGCTTCATATTTTATAATTGTTTCCCTCCCAGCAACACTGGTGAAGTGTTCTTTGTTTTTATCTGGGATACGTCCTTTCAATACATTTATATATTACCATATAGAGTTTTGGTCGCTTGGTTTGTAGACCATGGATGCTTTTTCTATTTAAATTGAGCCCTGGGGTGATGGCACTTTGGTGGTGGCGGCCGACTGAGTGTTAAGTGGGGTGCCGGAATCAGAGCAGGAGGAGGAAGATATGTCACGCATCCGTGCGGAATCTGAGAAAGATGAGGTGTTCTGTGTTAAATAGTCAACTACGCCCTGACAATATTGGGAGTTGATGGTGCGACTCCAAATCCAGACCTCCATGTGTTAACTTTGATTTCCATTGATAATTTGTGTGTGATTTCGTTGTCTGCACATACAACTACAGTATGTAAAGGCCAAAGTATTTAACGAGAATAATTTATTTAGGATGGCCTATTTTTGTGTTCACTTTATTTTTTTGAGCAGTGTATTGTGTTCAATATGTAAGTATATGTATGTGAGCTCCCCTGAGGAAAGTCAGTGACAAGTCTATGTACTCTGTAAAGTGCTACACAAGATGTCAGTGCTATATAAATACATAATAATAATAATATGGCAGGACATTAGACTGTGACTTTAGTAGGATTAGATTGTGAGCTTCTCTGAGGACAGTCAGTGACAAGACTATGTACTGCAGAAGATGTCAGCTATTTAACCACTTGAGGACCCAGCCTTTACCCCCCCTTGAGGACCAGCGCTGATTACTGAGATCTGTGCTGGGTGGGCTCTACAGCCCCCAGCACAGATCAAACATTAGGCAGAGCGACCAGATCACCCCCCCTTTTTCCCCACTAGGGGGGATGATGTGCTGGGGGGGGGGTCTGATCGCTCCTGCCTGCATGTGGCTAGCGGGGGGGGGCACCTCAAAGCCCCCTCCACCACAGGATTCCCCCTCTCCTCCCTCCCCCGGAGATCGGAGACTGCACAGGAACGGATCTGTCCTGTGGCTCCTGCCTGTCATGTGACAGCGATCCCCGGCCAATCACAGCGATCCCCGGGCGATGATTGGCCGGGCCGCTGATTGGCCGGGGATCGCTGATCTGGTACAACGCTGCTACTGTTAGCAGCGTTGTACAAATGTAAACAAAGCGGATTATTTCCGCTTGTGTTTACATTTAGCCTGCGAGCCGCGATCGGCGGCCCGCAGGCTATTCACGGAGCCCCCCGCCGTGAATTGACAGGAAGCAGCCAATCGCGCGAGCGGCTGTTTCCTGATTAATTAGCCTGCAGCTGGCGACGCAGATCTGCGTCGCTGGTCCTGCAGCTACCACTTTGCCGACGTGCGTAATGAGTGCGCGGTCGGCAAGTGGTTAAATACAAAATAAATTCATTATAATAAAGGTGCCCATTAACGGTACAATTTTTTGTTCTGATTGACTTTCCAATCTGATAACAAAATGGAAGGGAAACATCAGAAATAATCAATCCCATAAATGGGATGAAAACGTGTCTGATCATTTCAGAAAAAAACAATATGCAGAACATATTGACCAGGATCGTTTGTTGTTTATAAACAGGATCAACACCCTTTAATTTTTTACTGATCCCTATTATTGAATTGGAAAGTTGATCGGAATAAAACATTGTACTGTTAATAGACATCTTAATAAGATAGTAGGGCATTAAGCCTTGTACACAAGTACGAAGCATATCACCTAGTAGGGATCAACACCCAATCCCGCAGGTGACATTGCAGTGCTGAGGCTGTACAGATGTGTGGCTAGCCTGCAGGCTAGCGAAGTGTTTTGTTCCTATGCTTGAGGGTGGAGCAGGAGTGATGTCACAGGATGGGTGGGGTAAGTAGGGATAATAATGCTCTAGGTCATCTCTCAGTCGAAACAATCTGCCCAGAGGGGTAAGGGGCTGCTGTACACACGCTGGAATCTCGGCAGAGGTGGTCATTATTGGCCACCTTGACCGAGCTTCATCTGCTGTGTCTATGGATCTTAAAGCACACCTGAATGGAAAATTTTGACTTTTACTTAACTGGGGCTTCTTCCAGCCCCCTGTAGTGTGTCAGGTCCCTTGGCATCCTCTGGGTTCCCTCCATTCTCCCGCTGGCAGGTCCTGTCCACAATCCCATCGACGGGAGCATTATGTGCATGCATGGTTTATTCTTTTGAAAACTCTACATGTGCAGAAAGCTCCCAGTGACGGAGTGTGATCCTGGCACGCGCGGGTACTGAAAATGTGCTAAAGGTTCTACTAAAGCTCCAATCCTAGATATTTAGAACTTGCCAACGAGAGAACAGAGGGACAAGAAAAACTTGGGGGGGAGGGGAGTAGGGGAAGATGGGTTGGGCTGGAAGAAGCCCCAGGTAAGTAAAAGTCAAATTTTTCAGTTTAGTTATGGTGTGCTTTAGACTATATGGATTGTAGGAATTAGTGTGAGATTCTCCGAGGACAGCCAATGATAGGACAATGTACCCTGTAAATTGTTGTGGAAGACAATCGGCACTATATCAATTCATAATAATTATAATGCCACATTATCTACACTGGATGAGGTGACAGAGTTGGTGAAGAGAGCGAGTGAGAGAATAAAGTGTGTGAAAAAGTGATATACAGAGACAAAGGAGACTGGGAATGAGGGTGGGGAGGAAGAATAATGCAGAAGGAGAAAGGAGGGATGTCACCAAGGCTGCAATCCTCCTCAGCTGTCCAGTTTGGCAAGGACATGTTGAGGTAAAGTAACACTCATCCTGAACTCTGGGAAGAGATTGAAAAGGTAGAGAGAGGGAGGGAAAAGAGATGAGAATATACCATGGGCAGAAGAACATGGGGAGAATACAGAATCGCCTACACAGCAAGAGACAAGCTGAATAATGGCAAGTAAGTTTAAGGAAATAAAAGATAGGACTCTCAGCCTCCAACATAATACAGGCTTCATTGCTAGAGATAGGAGCCGGCAGTCATCACCATTATCTGTATACAATACACTGCAGCACAGTCTAGAGAAAAAGCTCTGCTTGTAAATAGGCAAACAGAGTTGGTATTGTTATCATTTGTTTTTACTTGTTTTGTTGTTGCTGTTACAATTTTGGAGATTTTCTTGTTTTTACTGTTTTGATATCCGTAATTACTGAAATAATTTTTCCTGGCCAATCTTCTCTCCCACGCCAATGCTGTTAATTGTGCCTGCATAGGAATAATCCATTTCACCTGTTCTTAACTTTTAAATAACTTTTGTTCAGTTTTCAGAACCTGATCTGCCTCGAGAGTTAAATTGAGATCCTGTGATAAAGACAAAAGAAATACCGAGAGCCCAATATAGTGTAGTATGCAAAACAAAGGGTTGGAAATGAAAAGTATATAATGTATATACTCACAAACGTGGGTTACCTCCTAGGTAACCACTGTATAGGCAGGTGAGGAGATTAGAACTGTCCTCACTCAGGATTAAAAGTCGCTCTCTGTAGATAAGAAAATAAGGGGCAACACCCCTCCACCAGAGGTGGATATTGATAATGTAAGAGTGAACAGAGGCGCCAGCAGGATAAAAGGCTTAAAATCCCTCAGGAGGTGGTGGTGGACTCGCCTTCCCGAAGCAGACAAGATACCGTCAGTTTTATGACAACAGGTTTATTAATATACTCCAAAACAAACAGTGCAACGCGTTTCACGGGTATGTTCCCGCTTCCTCAGGCAATAAACAGATAGGAGTACACAGTATAGTCTCAAGGTCAAGAATAGCGCCGTCACAGAGGCGCTATTCTTGACCTTGAGACTATACTGTGTACTCCTATCTGTTTATTGCCTGAGGAAGCGGGAACATACCCGTGAAACGCGTTGCACTGTTTGTTTTGGAGTATATTAATAAACCTGTTGTCATAAAACTGACGGTATCTTGTCTGCTTCGGGAAGGCGAGTCCACCACCACCTCCTGAGGGATTTTAAGCCTTTTAGAACCTTTTATCCTGCTGGCGCCTCTGTTCACTCTTACATTAAATTGAGATCCTGGTTGGTTGTTATTAAAAAAATTCAATAATACATACAGCTGGTCCAGAAACCTAACTAGCATTTGTAGAAATGTGAACTTCAAAAGTTACACCATAGCTGTGGCCCACTAGAGTGCTTTTAGCAGCACTTAGGAATTGCTGGTGATTCCAAAAGCACTAGGCTAATGTAAGTCAATGGAGGTGAGCCCATAGAATCAAGTTTTTTTTAGAACAATTGGGCTCCAATACAAAAGATACAAACACTACAAAATTGCTTTGCAATTACTCTGCAAAAGTGATTTTGCAGGAATTCCACTACCCAAGCAAAATACTGTGTGTGCGTGCGTGCGTGCGTGCGTGCGTGTGATTATTGAATACTTATCCATCTGTGATTTTAATTTCCTGGTACAAACACATGGGCAGCATGCACGTGGGTTAATTCCCTTCCTACTCTGGATAGGCAATGAGGTCCCATCTGTCTTTTACCATATTGGACACTTCTCATGGGGCTTGATGCACATACTGTATATGTCATAATGTTGCCGTGCACAGCACACAGTGCACGGAAATATTAACCATGCTTTGGCCAGTAAGTACCAAGTTAAGCTATTAGCGACTCATAGCGAGCGTGACCCGCGGTACTCAAAGTAGGTTGACCTTTAATAATGCTACTTCTACAGTGAAATGCCAAATTTATGAATCACGGTCATCAGACCATCATGTCAAATCCCAGGTGAACTGATTTTCTTATTTACTTTTTATAGAACAATTTGAATATAATAAATATTCTTTTTTTTTTTTTACTTTCCCTCAAAAGTAATAGTTGGAATTTGGGTATATCCTAAATGTTGCAATAATAGATGTATTATCTATGAAATAACAGCGTTGGAATCATATTTTCCAGCTGACTGTTACCGCTGTGTTGAAGGGAGGCTATATTTAGACACTTGCGTGTATTATATGGATGTGAAAAAGCTTCCAGTGCATCACCACTAATGTAATCCCATAAATCACCTATTCATCTTCTTTTGGGGAGAATGGAACTTTTATTTATTAGCATAGAATGACTAATGAATAAACTATTAAACACAATTTCTTGGACACATTGGCAGTCTGCCAAGGTACTTTGTACTGCCTGATAAAGGTTATTTTCTTCAGTGAGGTCTTATTTATCCAGTGAGGTCTTACCACAAGACATTCTTTATCAAGTCTGATAATGTAGCCCTTAACTTCCTGTTGCTTTTAAAGCACAACTCCAGACATAAATATGTTCCTGGTGCTGACGAGGCCCTAACAGGGCCTAATTTTATCATATGTCAAGCGCCTTGATTCAATTACTTTTAACCTCTTGAGGACTGCAGGGCTAAACCCCCCTAGTGACCAGGCCATTTTTAGTAAAATTGGCCACTGCAGCTTTAAGGCCAAGCTGCAGGGCCGCACAACACCGCACACAAGTGATCTCCCCCCCCCACCTTTTCTCCCCACCAACAGAGCTCTCTGTTGGTGGGGTCTGATGGCTCCCCTCAAGTTTATTATTTTTTTTTATAAATATTATTGTTTGTGTTTTTAACCCATTCGCGTTCCGTCGTTTTCACTTGAGAAATGTTCACCTCCCATTCATTAGCCTATAACTTTATCACTACTTATCACAATGAACTGATCTATACCTTGTTTTTTCCGTCACCAATTAGGCTTTCTTTGGGGGGTACATTTTGCTAAGAGCCACTTTACTGTAAATGCATTTTAACAGGAAGAATAAGAAAAAAACGGAAAAAATCATTATTTCTCAGTTTTCAGCCATTATAGTTTTAAAATAATACATGCCTCCATAATTAAAACTCACGTATTGTATTTGCCCATATGTCCTGGTTATTACACCGTTAAAATTATGTCCCTATCACAATGTATGGCGACAATATTTTATTTGGAAATAAAGGTGCATTTTTTGCGTTTTGCATCTATCACTATTTACAAGTTTAAAATAAAAAAAAATATAGAAATATTTCATCTTTACATTGATCTTTAAAAAGTTTAGACCCTTAGGTAAATATTTACATGTTTTTTTTTTTTTAATTTTATTGTAATGTTTTTTTTTTTATATTAAACATTTTATTTGGGTATTTTTGGGAGGGTGGGATGTAAAGTATAGTTTTATAATGTAATTGTGTGTTATTTTAAAAAAAATTTTTAATTTTATTTGTAGTTTTACTTTTTGGCCACAAGATGGCGGCCATGAGTTTGTTTACATGACGTCACTCTAAGCGTAACACACGCTTAGAGTGACGCATCGGGGAGGGAATGGCCAGGAAAAGGACAGCTTCCGAGAGAAGCTGTCGCTTTTTCAGCGGGGGAGAGGAATCAGTGATCGGGCACCATAGCCCGATACATTGATTCCGTGGCTACCGAATCCGCGGCCGGGAGTATGCGGTAGCGCGCATGGTTCCTGGACGTAGTTTCTACGTCCAGGAACCAAAATAGGTTAAAAAAAAAAACAAAACACTGTTTCCTTAACCACTTCACCACTGAGGGGTTTTACCCCTTGACCACCAGAGCAATTTTCACCTTTCAGCGCTCCTTCCATTCATTCGTCTATAACTTTATCATTACTTATCGTAATGACATGAACTATATCTTGTTTTTTCCGCCACCAATTAGGCTTTCTTTAGGTGGGACATTATGCCAAGAATTATTTTATTCTAAATGTGTTTTAATGGGAAAATAGGAAAACATTTGGGAAAAAATTTATTATTTTTCAGTTTTCGGCCATTATAGTTTTTAAATAATGCATGCTACTGTAATTAAAACCCATGAAATTTATTTGCCCTATTGTCCCGGTTATAAAACCGTTTAAATTATGTCCCTATCACAATGTTTGGCGCCAATATTTTATTTGGAAATAAAGGTGCATTTTTTTCAGTTTTGTGTCCATCCCTAATTACAAGCCCATAGTTTATAAAGTAACAGTGTTGTACCCTCCTGACATAAATATTTAAAAAGTTCAGTCCCTAAGGTAACTATTTATGTATTTTTTTTTATTGTACATTTTTTTATTATTTTTTTTAATTACAAAAAAAAAAAATTTGGGAGTGTGGGAGGTAATGAGTTAATTTTTTGTGTAAAAGTAATTTATTTGTATGTGAAAAATGTTTAGGGTGTAGTTTTACTATTTGGCCACAAGATGGCCACAGTAACTTTTTGTTTAATGCGACCTCCAAGAGTCCTTCCGGACTCTTGGAGGAAGTACTAGGAGGCTGGGTAAGTGGTTTTTTTTTCACAATGATCGCGCTGCTCTTCGGAGTGCAGCGGATCATTGCGGGGCTTAGATCAACGAACGTGAATGGATTTTCCCTTCATTGATCTCCGGGCGAGCGCTGGGCGGCGTGTTTACGAGCGGGAGCGTGGGCAGCGGCGGGAGTGCGCAAAGTACGGATTTCTCCGTCCCTGGGGGCTAAAGGATGGAAAAAGGGACGGAGAAATTCGTACGGGCGGGGGTAAAGTGGTTAACCACTTGCCGACCGCACGCTTATACCGTGCGTCGGCAAAGTGGCAGCTGCAGGACCAGCGACGCAGTACTGCGTCGCCAGCTGCAGGCTGATTAATCAGGAAGCAGCCGCTCGTGCGAGCGGCTGCTTCCTGTCAAATCACGGCGGGGGGCTCCGTGAATAGCCTGCGGGCCGCCGATGGCGGCTCGCAAGCTAAATGTAAACACAAGCGGAAATAATCCGCTTTGTTTACATTTGTACGGCGCTGCTGCGCAGCAGCGCCGTAAGGCAGATCGGCGATCCCCGGCCAATCAGCGGCCGGGGATCGCCGCCATGTGACAGGGGACGTCCTGTCACTGGCTGCACAGGACGGATAGCGTCCTGTGCAGCCCAGATCTCCCGGGGGAGAAGGTAGGAGAGGGAGGGGGGAGAATGTCGCCGCGGAGGGGGGCTTTGAGGTGCCCCCCCCGCAAAATGCCTGCAAGTAGGAGCGATCAGACCCCCCCTGCACATCATCCCCATAGGGGGGAAAAAAGGGGGGCGATCTGATCGCTCTGTGTGGCCGCGGATCTGTGCTGGGGGCTGCAGAGCCCACCCAGCACAGATCCAAACAAACAGCGCTGGTCCTTAAGGGGGGGTAAAGGGTGGGTCCTCAAGTGGTTAAATCCCTTCTCTTTTCCCCCAGGGGACAGCCGTGTCACACGGCTGTCCCCAGTGCAGCGCTGCACAGTGTAAATAGACGGCGATCACGCCGTCTAACAGTCTCCCAAGCGACAATAGCCGCTTGGAGACTGAAGAGGGGCAGAGCTCCGCCCTCCGAGCATGAGATGCGCGCGCAGCGTGCGCGCGATCTCATGCAAATTACAGCCCCAGGACTTTACGCCAATCGGCGTTAGGCGGTCCTGGGGCTGCCGCCACGCCCATCGGTGTGATGCGGTCGGGAAAAGGTTAAGAGCTAGAAACTCGGACCTGTATTGCTGCAGCCTGCAACCTACTCAAGGGTTTCTGTCTGTGTTCTACTCCCTTGTAGTCTGATGATGAGCCACAGAACCTGCTGTTAAGGCAGGGTTCACACGTGTTAAAAATTGTGTGTGATTTGCATCTTTGCAGTAATGCAATCGCTGCACATGAATGCTTGGGATTTCATTTAAGTGAAAAAAATTCAACCTGCGGCATAATTTCTCATGCTGTATGCATTTCATCATTGACAGTTGTTAGCTACTCTAAAAAAATGCATGCTTTAAAATGCACACAAACATGCCTGGAATCCCCCAAAAATGTGTGCAGAAAAATGTGGGTGTTTTTAAACACTGACAAGTGTGAACCGTCCTTTACACTTGTCAAATTTGCATGTGTTTTCTCACATCCAAATCTGCATTAGACCGTACACCACAGTTAATGGGATGGTTCATGCTTAAGCAAATATTTCATCGTAGAAAAAAATGCAACTTCATTTTGAACATTTTCTCATTGGCAATCATTGAGCTACTTTTGCAAAACAAGTGTCTGAAAATGTGTGCACAGAAAAACGTGTGCTTTTGCACACTGACAAGTGTGAACCCTCCCCAACTCCTTTAACTTAATTGTTTGATTTTTTAAAAGCAGGTATAACCTGAGTCTCTTATATAAGTACCATTTGTTTACACTATTCTGAAAATGCTACAACCCACTAGTGGTCTGATGGTCAATGTAGCTCCAGAAACAAGTCCTTCTTATACTGGTGAGGTGTAGCTGGGGGCTACCTATAGCTGTAATGAGAGACTGAAGGGAGATTAGGGGGATACCTATGACTGAGACCCCATGTCCCAACTGTTAGAGGTAAGTAGATCACTAATATAAGACCCCATATTATTGTTGGTCATTTAGCCCCCAATAAGAGACACTGTTAAACTCATGGGAGAAAGATGTGAGCTACCTTTGACTGCAGGGAGAGAATGCGGGTGATTACCTGTCACTGAAAGCAGATATAGGAACCACCTAGGACTGGAGGGAGATGGGAGGTCACCTGTGACTGGTGAGAGATGTGAATTAAGCTGTGACTGGTGGGAGATGGGAGGTCACCTGTGACTGGTGGGAGATGGGAGGTCACGTGTGACTGTAGGTAGGAGGGAGGGAGGTCACCTGGCACTGGAGAGAGATGGGAATTCGCCTGTGACTGGAGGGAGATGGGGGGGGGGGGGGGGTCACCCGGCATTGGAGGGGGGTAGGAGGTAACCTGTGACTGGAGGGAGATGGGGGGAGGTCACCTGGCATTAGATGGGGATAAGAGGTAACCTGTGACTGGAGGGAGATGGGAGGTCGCCTGTGATTGGAGGGAGATGGGGGGGGGGGGGGTTACCTGGCATTGGAGGGAGATGGGAGGTAACCTGTGACTGGAAGGAAATGGGAGGGTAAGAGGGAGAGGGGAGGTCACCTATAACTGAAGGGAAATGGAAGGTTACCTGTGACTGGAGGGAGATGGGAGGCCACCTGTCACTGTAGGTAGAAGGGAGGTCACTTGGCACTGGAGGGAGATGGGAGGCCATCTGAGACTGGAGGAAGATGCAACATACATCTTCCAGGTTGGCCACACTCACTGACAGTGTGGATTCCCCTTATCTGCCTCCTTCCACCTTATGTCTGTTCATTGAGGGGAAGAAAAATACTAAAAAATGATTACAAAAAAAAAAAAAAAGCCCACACTTCTTACTGACTGCTTTCAATGCTGTTATAAGAGAAGAGGTTATAGCCCAGACACATAAAACCATTATGTTTGCTGAATTTACCTTGCACCTTAACATACATGCCATGATCAGTAATTCCCAAGTTGGAAAATAGTAGCAATTGATTTATCATCATTTTCAGGAGAAATCTTATTAAAAAAGTTGATTGAATGATGACCACTACTGGTTGTTAACCACTAGATATAGTATAAAGCTCTGCAGTCATTAACCCCCTGCTGCTTCTCCATCTAACTACTCGGTTAAAATGTACTGCTGCAGCCAATTATGGTTCTGAATAATAAGCATGATTGGAAGTTTATTGACCATCCGGTCAATTTCATGGTAGGGGTCAACAGAATGTCATATTTGATCCAAGCGATGAAATCTGACAGAAATATTGATCCATTTATGGCCATCTTTGAGGGTTAGTATTGTGCAATCTAGAAGGGCTATATCAGAAACAACATGTTACAGCTCTATTAAGGGGTGTATACTGGCTTGTCTAAGGAATAAGTGAGTACAGCCTAGTCTGCACATATTGTGTACCTCAAGCCAGAGCCTTACCAGGGGCATTCCTGCTATTGGGCACCAGGGGGTGTGGCACACTGGGTGACAGACAGTAGGGGGATGTCACCAAGGCCTCCCCCAGAGCCCATGAGCAGGACGGGGAAGCAGTGCTGAAAGAGGGGCAGCAGGGACAACGGCGGGGAGGGAGGCCAGACCCACCACCTCCCTCATCTGGGTCCCCTCCTTCTAGCGCTTCCCCCTCCACAATAGCGTCAGCAGACAGGAGAGCGGGCGAGGAATTACTCACCTGCTTCCTGCATTCCAGGTGTGCAGCGTCATCGTCACATGCACTGGTGTCCGCCTTCTCCACCGCCCAGCACATCTGCTAATCAGGAAGCACAGTGAGCTTTGGATACCAGTGTCACGTGACAATGATGCTGCACGCCAGCGCCTGGAACACAGGAAGCAGGTGAGTAATTCCTCGCCCGCTCTCCTGTCTGCCGCTGCAATTCTGGGGGTAGAAGCTCTAGAAGGAGGGGACCCAGGTGAGGGAGGTGGGGGGGTCTGGCCCCCCTCCCCGCCACTGCCCCTTGTCCCTCCTTCCAAGCTTTCCCCATAAAGGGGCCAACTATGCTACCTATACTGGGGGCAACTATACTAACTATACTGGGGGTAACTATACTAGCTACACTGAGAGCAGCTATACTACCTACACTATGGGCAACTATACTCAGTGATGCTCGGATCCCCCCCAATCACGGATTCGACTATTCTGCCGTGTTTGAAAAATAATCCGGAAATTCTGTGATTCATTTCTGGATTTGAAACAGACTCACGAATTCGACCCGGAATTTTTCTGTGAATGAGGCAATCATGGAAATTCATGGCCATGATCACGGAAATGATCACGATAAAGCGTTTTTGCTAATAGGAAGGCCCCCCCATACATGCTACAATCCCCCAAATTGCATGGATTATAAAAGTGATAAGGGGCAACAACTTAAGCAAAAACATTCCAAAAAGAACGTTTTTGAGAAAATGGATTTTAAAGTTAAATCAACACTTTTTAAATGCGGCTATTAATTGGTAATAAGTGGTTTTAAACAGGGAAAAATACTTTGTGAAGGTGAGTCCCAATGGCACCTGGCGGTAATGGTACCACTGGAAGAGGATGAGTGGCCGATGCCACAAAAACACCCAGAGTGTCAGGCTCTATGCCTTTGTCATCCTGCTGGTGGCAGCACTGAAGAACTTTGGTGTGGACTTCCGCTGTCTACCAGCAGATGGCTGTTGTCTTGCTGGGAGCTGTGCAGTTCCTCAGCTCACCAGCAGATGGAACTGTGAGGAAATTCTGGTCAGTCACCTGATCAATGTGCTGCACACCTAAGGGTGGACTTCTTAGCAGCACATTGCTAGATCATTCTGGAACTTTTGCAGTGTTTGTGACTTTGGCCATTTTTCCTGTGCTTCCTGATCCTTGCCCTTTGTACTCTGAACTCCTGGTATTGACCCTTGCTAGTCCAACTATTCTCTTTGCCTACTGTCTCTGTATTCCTGATATACTCTTATTGCCTGGTTTGATTATTGCCTGTCTTACTTGTCTATTGTATGCCGATTTGGTTTATCCACTCCTGTATATATCGTAAGATCTGTGTTCCTGTGTATGCCATTGTATATATTGTGTGATCTGTGTTATTGCATAATATTGTATATATCTGTATAGTTAGTCAGTTAGAGGGGTTCTGGTATTTGATTCATTGTGTTGCTGATTGTATGCTTGTATGTGTATGCTGGTTGTACGTTTGCATTACTGCACCTTTTGTAAATAAACACGTTTTCACCTTTTTTTCAGGTTTTTTACCAAATCCAACCTGTGCAGACCTATATGTGATTGCTTGTGTTGTCGAGAGACCCTTGGGTTATATCATTTGATGTAATTTCTTACAGTATGCACACTCACTCACCCTGTATGTAAAGTAAAATCTCTGAATATAATGTAGGAAATATATTGTTCAGATGTATAACCAGATACATCAATAATGCTTAATTTGCTGATGTTTATCAAATAAGTTGATTTTCCTTCAAATGTGTATCAGATGAATCTATACTTATATTCCTATGATTGGAAAAGAAGGAGCTTGTCAAGACAGTCACAAGACAGTGACAGGATGCTTAGCTTGCAGTTTGTTGGAACGAGACAATCAAGATTATGAGAAGACAGCAGCAGACATTACTCAACTAGAAGAATGCTTATACCACCAGATTTCACTAACAAATGGACAATCTAACATCAATCTAGCATGTTCAGCAATTATTCTTTTATATGGACTATGTATATCCATAAGACAACCCATTTTAATACGTCATATCAACATGTGATTACATTACGCCATAAGCTTAATAAAAACCTCTCCCCGAGCTCTCTGGGGCAGAGAATTATCCCATCCACGTTTGGTGTGAGACTCTCAATTATGCATGCATAATCTGTTTTGATTCCAGGTGAGACCCGAGGCCTACATCCTTGAGATATTTTTCTCATTATCACTTGCTCTTGCCTTGTATTGATAAGAATCTGCATGTGCAGATCCTTACACAGAGAGGATTTTGTAGATTTTTTTTTTCCTTGCAGATATAGCAATGACATGGCAGCAGAGTTGTCCGTGGCCGCTGGCGGCGGGAACGCAGACTTTAGTAGTGAAATAGAACATCTTCATTAGGATGAGGACTAAAGCGGTCAGTGGGGCAGCACATAACGACCATGGCACCTCACTGGTGGTACCACAGCATGATAATGCTGCCCAAAAAATTACATGCATCCGTGTGTGGATGTCACAGCAAGTATGGGGCTGCTGCTGCTGGGAGTGCTGCTCACAGCAGAGGTCTGGGATAAAGTAATTATAGGCTGCTCCTCCATCATCATGTCCATCAATGCCTGTGAGTCTATCTCCTGAATGACCACACGGTGACCCAAGGTGCTGAAAATGGGCGACACCGTTGTCGGCTGACTCGGCACAGGCTGTGCTGCTGATGGACGCCTCTCTGCTGCAACCCCTATAGCTGAGTGCCCCCTCCCTGGCCATGGACCAGTCCCAGAAGTGGCAGAGGCAATGGCACTCCCTCTTTCACACCCACGACCCCTGCCAGACATGTTGTATACTATGCACAAAATTTCGAGGTGGAGAAAGTGTGCTGCTTTTTACAGTCAATAAGTGTGTGTGGGCCTGGGGACAGACGGAATATAACAGGGGGCTTTTATTGATTTTTCAGGAAAAAAAAAATACTGAATACAGTAAAATAGAACACGAAAATGAGTGGACAGCTCCGTGGTCTGCCTATACTATGCGTACAGCAAACTAACCCAGCTGCACGCTAGTAGCAAAGTACAAGGTCACTGACTAAACTTAGTGACTGAACTGTGGCAGTGACTGTAACTAACTGAAGCTGATCACTGGCTGGCTGGCTTAGCTAGCTAACAACTATACAGTAATAGAATAGAGTAGTAGAATCAGTTTGAAGTTGAACCTGCCTTCCTGCACTAAGCACAGCAATCAGTACACTCTCACTGACAACTACACTGACTACAACTAACTTAAGTAATCACTCACTGGCTAGCTAGCTGAATACAAGTATCAGATACATTATAAGGGCAATGTAAGGACTGAAAACGCTCTTGCTGGTGTACAATATGGCCTGGAGATGATCCTCTCAGTGCCACAGAGTCTAGCAAGAATGAAGCTCTAGAAATGGCCCCAAATTTATATACAGGAGGGGAGGGGAGGGCAGAGCCTCCCCTCCTTTGATTGGTTGCTAGGGCCTGGCTGGGGGCCTTTGATTGGCCCAGCAATGTAAATTCTGCCCATTTCCGCCCAATCATGACCTAATCACGGATTCCCACCGCAATCACGGCCATAACCAAATTCGGAATATTTGTAATCACAGAATTTCCATGGCCGATTTTCGTGATCTGGAATTGATTTTGGATTCGGAAGTCGAATAGTGAAAAAGTGCTTGTGAATCACGGAAATTATCCAAGCACCACTGACTATACTAGCTATATTGGGGGCAACTATACTAGCTATACTGGGGGCAACTATACTACCTTTACTGGGGGCTACTATACTAGCTATACTGGGGGCAACTACACTACGAACACTGGGGCAACTACACTACCTACACTGGGGGCAACTATACTACCTACACTGGGGGCAACTATACTAGCTGTACTTGGGGCAACTGTACTAGCTACACTGGGGGCAACTATACTAGCTACCTATACTGGGGCAACTTTACTAAATATACTAGGCCCACTTTATGGGGGGCAACTATGCTACCTATACTGGGGCAACTATATTACCTATACTGGGGGCACCTATACCTGGCATTACCCACCATGGCGTGCTTAGCATGCCACACTCGCTCCTTTCCTTTTTTTTGGGGGGGGGGGGATGTCTTTTAATACCCAGCACCCGGTGTCAAATACCCTAGGTACGCCACTGACCCTTACTGTACCATGACTGTAAGGAGTCAGGTAGGTGAGATTGCAACAAGTGTTAAGCAGGCACGTTGTGCTCAGTGGCATAACTAAGGAGCGTGGGGCCCCGGTGCAAGTTTTACATGGGGCCCCAAGCACTCTACTGATACTGAGCTCCAAAATCTTTCAAGGCAGCTACAGTATCATAAAGGTGTATTTAATGGAAGGAAATAGTTTATTAAGGATTACAACTATGCAATGCACATATAGAGGTGTTCATTACCAGCATGGCACTGATGAAAAGCTAATAAGATGGGTGAAGGAGGGTCCCTGTGGTCCAGGGGCCCCGGTGCGGTTGCGACCTCTGCATCCTCTATTGCTATGCCACTGATTGTACTTCCATTCATAGCTGAGGCTTTGGTTAGTGTTCAAATACTTCCTTGGAATACATGTAGGAGCCACCTTTCGCTAGTTCGTACTCAGTTTGAAGCTCCTCACCCTCAGACATTTGTTTAGTCTGGGTTTATTCTTCAACAAGGTTAAAGTCATCTTCTTGGAAAGATTTTCAGATTGCATGAGCCATTACCGTTTAAAGATTTTGATCTACAAAAACTGTTATTTTGCACAACAAAGGCAGTGTATAGCATCTGCCTGCCAAAGTTCTACATAGATACTGGCTACTCTGTATTTATCATTCTGCTCTACTTTAACAAGCTGCTAGTAAAATGTACACTATTACATCTGCCTTGTGTCTTGTTACTTCTTTCACTGCTTGTACCCATTGACCCCTCACAGAGGACCTCCATTACAGAGTGCATGAAATACCCTGACGTGGCATGCTTACGACCATAGTAAACACAAAGATAGGAATCTCCATAAAATGCTTTGGAATTACTATGCAGTATGTTATTCTATGAAACCACACAGGACGTTATGTGTCAGAAAAAGTTCACATCGCGGGACAGAGAAATATGTTGCCATGGTTGTGCAATGTCAGAATCCTAGCTGGTGAATTTATTTATTTCACGAGACTAGATTTCTACTACGATGACTCGCCAAAACTAGGATCATAAAATATAACAAAAAGATCTAGACATTTCAAGAACTAGTTTATTCACTCTAATTGACTAAACCATATTTTAAGTGCCAGATGTATTATTATTTAGTATTTATATAGCGTCATCAACATCTTCAGAAGTGCTCTACAGAGTATACTAGGTATAGTTTTTCTTTTTTTTAGTATTGCTGTTATTTTAATATTTTTATGAAAATTGCACACATTCATAATCCTCCAAAGTTATAATATATATATATATATATATATATATATATATATATATATATATATATATATATAATTTTGCACTGTGTTTCTGTAGGATCACTATAACAATGTTTTTACATGTGTTTAACCACTTTGCTACAGTCAGTGAAAGCAGCTCTCCGTAGCGGAGCATTTTTTTGCCTTGGGAGTGATGCACTTTTACAGCTTATAATTCTTCTGTACTTTGCCTGACATAGACAATCTTGGTATTGTTTTTTTCAGGACAGATAGGATTTTATTCTGATGTTAAGCAAGTCACTGGTGTGGCATTCTGCGGGCAGATGTGTGGGCCGGATGTTGGAGCACATGGCAGACGGCAGCGGCATCAGATTAGTCCCGTATCTGGCCTGAGTCCCGTATCTGGCCCCCTGGCCTGAGTCGCTAAGCCGCTGCAGGTCAGGACATCAGGAAGTTAAAAAAACACGGAATCGCTCTGCAAAAACGGCTACAAAAACGCTTACCAAAAATGCCCAACACACAGAAAACGCCAGGAAGGGGAAAACAATCTCTTCAAAAACATCCAACGCGAAGGCCAATGCGATCGGGATGCAATGTGAAAGAGGCGTCAGTCTGGTTCAGTAGGAATCACAATCATGGGAAAGAATACTTACCTGACAGTTGTGCAGAAAACCATCACTGACACCCTCCATAAGGAAAGCCTTCAAAAGGTAATTGCAAAAGAATTTGGATGTTGCTGTATCAAAGCACATTAATGGAAAATTGCATGGAATGGAAAAGTGTGGAAGAAAAAGGTGTACAAGCAGCAGGGATGACCGCAGCCTAGAGAGGATTGTCAGGAAAAGGCCGTTCAAAAGTGTTCTTTATTGCACTCCCGCACCTGTGAAGCCTGCAGACACCTTGTGCTGAATGTTGGAGACAGTGACTATCACTCAAAAAACATATATGCAGGAGTCAGGGCTTAGTTCATACACAGAGGGATACACTTTAGTGCAACAACTCAAAATCATTAAAAGTAAACACAAACTCACATCATGGATTCACGCACACTGGAACCTTCCACCGTTGTCTGATGACAGCAGAAGGCCGAAACCTGATTAGGAAGGAGAACGAGCATTCTCTGAACTACAGTCTGGTGACTTTCTTAGCCTTTTTCCACTTTAGGGCTCGTTCCCATATAGTGCACTTTCATGCATGCTTATGGAAACATGATCGCAGGGACAGCAAAAAGTGCATAGGCTGCACTGTCTGCTGTTTCCATTCATGCACGCCGATTCATCGCATGGTTTGCTACATTTTAGGGTGCTCCATCCCGTGATCCCATTCAGTATAATGAATCCCCACCCCCACTAGGAGTAACACGCACTGGGCTCTGCGCTGCATGGAAACAAGTCCTTACCGGTTATTGTGCAATAGTGTATTGATGCATTTTTAAGCAAAAGGGAACAGTGTGCAAGGACCCACAATGTGAGTGTGTTTTTTTTTTTTATGATTTTGAGTTTTTGCAATAATGTTTACCCCCATGTGAATGAACTAATCCCTGACTCCTGACGGTCACTGTCTCCAATATTGAGCACAAGGTGTCTGCAGGCTTCACAGTGTGCAGAAGTGCAATAGAGAGCACTAAGGTTTATCTTTTAACATTGACATACTGTTCCATGGTGGATTGGAAAACCTCTGGGCTGCTGATTGATTATTACGACATCTGCGCTTATATTACATCTACATACTTTCAGAAGTGTTGTGGACTTAGGGTTGAGTTAAAGGGGTTCTCTAGCATGTATAAAAAAAAAAAAAAACTGACACTTACCTGGGACTTCTATTGGTCCCCTGCAGCTGTCATGTCCCACGCCGTCCTCTACGATCTTCCGTTCTCTGCCGCCGCCACCAGTCTAATTATTTGTCTAAGTAGACGAATAGAACTGCGGGTGTGGCCGCGCGCATGCTTGCTCCTGCACGCATCATTGGGAGCTTACTGTGCAGGCGCATAAAGCTCCTGATGGCGCACGCTGGAGCGAGCAAGAGCACGGCCGCGCAGCCACAGTTCTATTCGTCTAGTTCAGGGGTCCCTAAACGTTTTGGGTCGAGGGCAGGGTCAACATACTTCAGACTGCTGGGGGGCCGGAGCATACATAAAATGATGTAGAAGTCTTTGTGGGCCAGACAGTGAAGCATATCCAGTTGACAACGTGCAGTCCAATTGGACAGCAGTGTCACCTGATGTGGAATTTGATTGGATACCAGCGAATTACTGTTTTCTGGCTTCATTCTCTATGTGGAGCACCAATATTTAAAGATGTAGCTGACCGCATCTATAATACATTTTGTGTGTGGGAGGCCGGTAAAAAAGCCTCAGGGGGCCACATTCGGCCCACGGGCCTTAGTTTGAGGACCACTGGTCTAGTTAGACAAATAATTAGACTGGTGCCGGTGGCAGGGAATGGAAAATCGTAGGAGGACGGCGTGGGACATGACAGCTGCAGGTGGCTGATAGAAGCCCCAGGTAAGTGTCAGTTTTTGTTTTTTTTATACATGCCGGAGAACCCCTTTAATGCATCAAGAGCCACTACATACAGACGTACATACAAATCCTGGACATGTTGTATTCCTCTTGTCAAGCCACTCCTGAACAACATCAGAAGAGTCTTACTTGGGCTAATGAAAAAAAGAACTGGTCTGTTGCTCAGTGGTCAAAAATCCTCTTTTTTGATGAGAGCAAATTTTGAATTTCATTTGGAAACCAATGAGTCTGGAAGAATATTGTAGAGGCATTCAATCCAAGATGCTTGAATTTCAGTGTGAAGTTTCCTCAGGCTGTGTTAATTTGGGGAACCATCTGCTGGTGTTGGTCCACTATGCTTCATTAAGTCCAGAGTTAACACAGCCGGCTACCAGGAGATTTTGGAGCACTTCACGCTTCCTTTCACACATGAGGTTTATGGAGATGCTGATTTAATTTTGCAGCAGGACTTGGCACCTGCCCACACTGCCAAAAGTACCAAAACCTGGTTCAATGACCATGGGATTACTGTGCTTGATTGGCCAAAAAACTCACCTGCCATGAACCTCATAGAGAATATATGGGACATTGCTAAGAGAAAGATGAGAGGCATGAGACTGTACAACAATGCTGAAGAGCTGAAGGATCCTATTGAAGCATCCTGCCAGGGCCGACGCTTCCATTAAGGCAAGGGGGGCAATTGCCCCAGGGCTCCGAGCACTGCTGGGGCCCCAGCCTCCCCCTGCCTCAACATTAGTGTGGTTGTGCTGCCACCCCCTTCACCCACACGGGCAGAACCCCGACCTCCCTGCTAATTGATCTGCACTAACAAATATATCCTCTAGCTAGCAGGGCCCCAGCATGAGAACAGCATTTGTACTTTACCTGTCTCGGCTGCTGTACTGGAGCCGCTTGCCCGTCTTTATTCTACTTCCTATGTGACCTGGCGCATGTTACACATGTTATGATGCGTAGGGTCACACAGAAAGTAGAATGAAGATGGGCGAGCGGCTCCAGCACAGCAGCCGAGACAGAAAAGTACAAAATGCTGCTCTTGTGCTAGGGTCCCATTAGAGCATATATTTGTTAGCGCAAAACAATTAGCAGGAAGGTCGGGGTTCTGCCCGCAAAGGAGGGGGCGCGGGGGTCTCAGCATCTGGCCAGTGGCTGTCATTTTTCTGGGGGATGGGGGCCCCAGGATTACCTTTGCCCCAGGGCCCCATCAGGGGTTAAACCGGCCCGGCATCCTGCTCATCCATAACACCTCAGCAGTGCCACAGGCTGATAGCATCCAAGTCACGCCGCATTGACACAATAATTGAAGCAAAAGGGGCCCAAACCAATTACTGAGTACATATGCATGATTATATTTTTCAAAGATTTGACATTTTCAATTTAAATTCTTTGTTTTACTGATTTGTACTGCATGTAATGAGTCTATTTAATATCTTAGTTTAACCTTTTAAGTTGAATTACTAAAATAAATGAACTTTTGCACGATATTCAAATTTCACCTGTATTTAAAAAGCTGAGTCCCTAGGGTAACAATGTATGTACTCTATTTTACATCCTGTCACTTTGTTTTCTTATTGCAAGCTCTTTATTTTGGCACAGACTATATGAAAATAAAATGTTATTGCTTTTGATTCAGTTTGACAAAGTTTGTTGTCAAAGAATTCACAAGACATAGGGCTTGATTCAGTAAATGTTGCTAACCCAGTTAGCACGCCTAAAGACTTTGGGCGTGATAACTAGGGTGCTAACTGGGTTAGCACCGTTTACTAAATTCACATCGCGCGCAAAGTCAAAACTTTGCATGCACAACACGTTGCATCACGGTGCGACGAAAACGGCGCACCCGATGTGCCTATAAGGTCGTATTGGGTATGACTTTAACGTCGCACGTTAAAGTGGCACCCAATGCAACCTAATAGGCGCATCGGGTGTGCCGTTTTCGTCGCACCACGATGCGATGTTTCGCACACAAAGTTTTGCGCACGGGACTTTGCACGCGATGTGAATTTATCACGCCTAAACTAACTTTAGGGGTGATATAGGGCTTTTCACAGGCGTGCTAACACTTAGCATGGTTTACTGAATCGAGCCCATAGAATTCAACCCTAAAATCTTTTCTACGTACAGCTTATGACTGTTAAAATAATACCACGTATCTCTCAGTTGATAGCTAGTGAGGCATCTAGCAGGCCATTAACAAGTGGCAAGTGGCTTTGTACAGGCTATTTTTTCCACTATGAATTTTAGTGCCATACTTTGTTTGCATAGCCGCAGAAGAGAAGAAAAAGGCCACAAATGTCCCCATTATTAACAACCAGGGATATATTTAAAAGTGGGTGTTTTGTAACTTACCGACTCTTGTATTTTTGCTGAAATGTTGCTAAGTTTAATCAAAACTTTAAAAATGACATTTTCATGATAGATTGAGTTTGTCCCTATCTATTTTTTATGTGACGGGTCCAAGTTGTAAGACACATCAAAAATTATTCTACAACTCTTTATGATTAAAATGAGGTCACTAGAGATGGCCCGAATGGTTCGCCGGCAAACGGTTCCCGGTGAACTTCCAGGGTTCGTGATCGCGCAGAACCGCAAACTTTTCCGTAAGTTCGGTTCGCCCCCATAGTGCATCATGAGGGTCAACTTTGACTCTCTACATCACAGTCAGCAGGCACATCATAGCCAATTAGGCTACACTCCCTCCTGGAGCCCCCCCCCCCCCCTTATAAAAGGCAGGCAGCGTCAGGCTTTTCACTCACTCGTGTGCCTGCAGTAATTAGTGAAGGGATAGCTGCTGCAGACTCTCATAGGGAAAGCTTAGTTAGGCTCTTGTAGGCTTATTAGTTGCTCCTTGCTGATTCTTATTGCTAAAAAAAAGCACCTCACAACAGCTCTTTTGAGAGCTAATTTTGTTCTTGTGATCTATTTTTTTCTGTGTGTCCCACTGACACTTGTGTTGCATAGACAGCCTTGCTAATTCCTACTGCGTGTGCCACTGCCAGGCCGAGCACATTCAGTGACTACTACCTGTGTGTGTGTGACAGGTGCACATTGTAATACCCACTGCATATACCTACCTGTTGTTCACTGTGCACCCACCCACCTACGTGAGCGCACGCAGTGTTACTGTGCCTGTCCGGTACCAGTCTGTGTGTGACAGGTGCACATTGTAATACCCATTGCATATACCTACCTGTTGTTCACTGTGCACCCACCCACCTATGTGAGCGCACGCAGTGTCACTGTGCCTGTCCGGTACCTGTCTGTGTGTGACAGGTGCACATTGTAATACCCATCACTGCATATACCTACCTGTTGTTCACTTCAGTGCACCCACCCACCTATGTGAGCGCACGCAGTGTGATATACCACTCCGTGCATACCTGTTAACTGCACCTGTGTGACTGCACATTGTATTAATCGAGTCAGTGCATACCTTTTACTTTTGTGTCAAAGTACCCAGGCTTAGAGGACGTCCTAAAGCAGGCCAGGAAGTTGTGTGGGCATTTCAGGCGGTCTTACACGGCCATGGCACACTTTGCCGAGATTCAGCAGAGAAACAAGTTGCCGGTGAGACACCTCATTTGCGATAGCGTGACTTGCTGGAATTCGACCCTCCTTATGTTCTCTCGCCTGCTAGAACAGGGGAAAGCCGTCACCCAGTACCTCTACAATTTCAGTAGAAGGACACAATCTGGGGAGATGGGGATGTTCTGGCCCAACAACTGGACACTCATGCGAAATGCATGCAGGCTCATGCGGCCGTTTGAGGAGGTGACCAACCTAGTGAAGGCACCATCAGCAACTTGATCCCGTACGCTTACTTCCTGGAGCGTGCCGTGCGTAGAGTGGTGGATGAAGCTGTGGAGGAGCAAGAAGAGGAACAGTTACTGGAGGAACAGTTGTGGGAGCAATTTTCAGCAGAACCAAATGTTTCCTCAACACCTGCGGCAGCACAGAGTGGGGAGGAGGAGGAAGAGTCGTGTGAGGAAAAGGAGTCAGACACGGATGATGAGGAAGGTGTTTCTTTGGAGGAGGAGGCGGTGGCAGAAGAATAACCGCAGCAGGCATCGCAGGGGGCTTGTGCTGCTTAACGTTCCTGTGGTATTGTTTGTGGCTGGGGGGAGGAGAAGGACTTACCTGACGTCACTGAGGAAGAGCAAGAGGAGATGGATAGTACGTCTGCATCCAACTTTGTGCAGATGCCATCCTTCATGCTGTCCAGCCTGTTGAGGGACCCCCGCATAAAAAAACTCAAGGGGAATGAGCTGTATTCAGTGGCCACACTACTAGACCCTCGGTATAGGCACAAAGTGGCGGACATGTTACCAACTCACCTGAAGGTAGAAAGGATGCAGCACGTGCAGAACAAGCTGGCAACTATGCTTTACAGTGCGTTTAAGGGTGATGTCACAGCACAACGGAATAAAGGTACCACTGCCAGTAATCCTTCTCCCATGTCCACGCAGGCAAGGACAGGACGCTCCAGCGATCTCATGGTGATGTTGGACATGTGGACATTCTTTAGTCCAATGCCTCGCCTTAGCGCCGACTACCTGGCCTTAAGTGTGGATGTAGACACTGTGAGCAGCGATAAACCCTTGGACTACTGGGTGCGCAGGCTTGACCTGTGGCCAGAGCTGTCACAATTTGCCATCCAACTTCTGTCTTGCCCTGCCTCAAGCGTCCTATCAGAAAGGACCTTCAGCGCAGCTGGAGGCATTGTCACTGAGAAGAGAAGTCGCCTAAGTCACAAAAGTGTTCAGTACCTGACCTTTATAAAAATGAATGAGGCATGGATCCCTGAGGCCTACTGCCCGCCCCAAGACTAAGTCAGTCCCCACACACAGCATCTCAGCCTGCACGCCGTCTGACTGCCTGCCCCAAGACTAAGTCGCTCCCCACACAGCACCTCTGCCCGCAGGCCGCTTGACTGCCTTCTCCGCCACCACCAACAGGGTCCAGGACTCCAGGTGGATTCCTATACTAATATACAAATTTTTCTGGTGCGTGTACATGCCTGCCTAATTTTTCTGGCTGCACTGCAGCTGCAACAACAAAACAAAAGGCATGTGCATGTGCCAATACCCCTTCATAATCATTACCTTGCTGCGGTGAAGGGGCTTGCGTATCACAATGAAGAAATGACCGCCGGCTATATGAGTGTCTCGGGAGGGGGGGGGGGGGCACATCCAAGATAATAAGGTTGTTGCTTCATTGTGGACAGACCAAATTTGATCAGCTGGACAGTCACTGTTCTGTCATTCAGCTACCTCAGCACGGCGACCATATGGGCTTGAAAACCGCCACGGCCTGCACTCTCGCCATGGTGCGCACCAGTCCAGCACGGCCTTCCCTACACAAACAGCTGTTTGTGGTGTGTTACACAGTGAGTTTGCTGTGTCAGTGTGAAGCAGTACTCTAATTACACTCCCTGATTAATGTATACACATGCAAGATGTTTTAAAGCACTTTAGGCCTGCAATTTAGCATTCAAATCCAGATTTTTCCCTGGGACTTTTGGCGTCTATCCCACTCCACCATGCCCTCCTCCAGGTGTTAGACCCCTTGAAACATCTTTTCCATCACTTTTGTGGCCAGCATAAGTGTTTCTAGTTTTCAGAGTTCGCCTCCCCATTGAAGTCTATTGCGGTTTGCAAAAGCACAAAACAAACTTTTGCGGAAATTCGCGAACCAAAAATCGGAGGTTCGGGCCATCTCTGGATGTCTGGTATACATAATTTGATAACAAACTGGATGCACAGCAATCCATTATTCTCAAGGTGAGCCTATGGCTTTTTTTTGCAGTTCATTCAGATAGGGGCTGGTTAGTGGTAGGAGTAGGTGGCGGGTGGTTAGGATTAAGGCTTAACACACACCATATAGCCTTGGTTGTACAGATTTATTAAATCTATGTAGTGTAAGGGCAAACCAATTGAAAATACTCTGAAAGGATTGTTGACATGTTCTTATACTATATGAAATTGGTAAGATTGTATGGTGTGTACAAGAAGGATTCGCAAAACCAGATGAGGTAGGTGAAAAAAGCTGGTATTTTTACTGAAGACTCCACATGAAAGAGGACAATAAAACCACAGGATCCTTTGATTTTGTTGTGTCCTCTTTCATGTGGAGTCTTCAATAAAAATACCAGATTTTTTCACCTACCGCGTCTGGTTTTGCGGATCCTTCTTGTTTGCTATAATGGATTGGTGTGGCTGACCAGATCCTGCACTGGCTGGTAAGGTTCCAATGGGGGTTTCAGAGCGTTTATGAACTTTGTTTGCCATTGCATGGTATGTGTTGAGCCTAAAAGCAGTTGAGGTTAGGTTAGGCATAGTTAGCAGAGGGTTCAGGTAAGAGGGCACAGTGGGTGATAGTAGAATATTGGTTAAATTACTGATATTTTACTATTGTGGATAATAGAGTATCGGTAAAATTACTGTCATTCTGTTATTGTTATTTCATGTCTATTAGGGTTATTTTTGCACCCATTTTCCTCACATCGCTAGTAGATACATTATATCTATGCCTAACACTAAAGGTCTATTTGCACTAGAGTTAAAAACAGGGAACACCAAGAGCCCCAATAGTGTAATTCGTACTGGACAAGGTGGCAATAAGTTTGTATTGCTAGATACTCACAAGTCGGGGTCACCAGCAGGCAACCACTGTAAAGGCAGGTGGGGAGATTGTCCTGACCCCACTCAGGATTAAGAAGTCGCTCTCTGTAGACAGGAAGAAAGGGTAGCAACCCTCCACCAAGGGTGGACTCAAAATTGTATACAATGAACAGAGGCGCCAAAAGTATAAGATTAGATTAAATGAGCTTAAAAACCAACTTAAATGGCAAAATTGAAGGAGGAAGTGGTGGTCTTACCTCGCCATCAAAAATAATTCCACCCTCCCTCCATCCACCTCCATGATTATCACCAACAATGACCTTTTACCCATCATCACAACAGATGAGAACGAAATCCAAGTAGAGAAATACAACAAAACTCATTTGAGGGGTAAATCCCGGTTTTACCCCACTGCTTCCAAAGGCAACTTTATTTCCACTTTCTATTCCCTAGTCCTAGATGATCTGCAATCCCTACAACAATACACCCCCACCATTAAACCCAACCTTACTCCCAAAGAAAACTCCGCCCTCAAATCACTGCTCAAAGACCGTCAATTGGTTATCACTGGCTCACTTGCAATATTACATCACTATATACTAACATTCCCCACCAGTTTGGCCTAACAGCCATACAATTCTACCTTTCTACAGTTCCCTCTATGCCATACGACCAACAACAGTTCCTCTTACAATGTACAGAATTTATCTTGAACAATAATATTTTCTCATTTAATGATAAATATTACCACCAGATCAGCGGCACAGCGATGGGCAGTTCATTTGCCCCCTCGTATGCAAATCTTACAATGGGTTACATAGAATTACAATTATTCCAGAATGACCATCCTTTTAAAAATAACATTATACTCTATAAACGATATATTGATGACCTTTTCTTCATTTCGAAGGGCGACACCACACTAATCCCCTCCTTCATAACATTCCTCAACAGCAATAAAGCCGGCCTCTATTTCACTTCCCAACATCACCCCACCTCCATCGATTTTCTTGACTTAACCATCTTTCTAGAACATGACAAAATCAAAACAAAAACCTTTTTTAAAACCGTAGATGCCAATAATTTCATACATTTTAACAGCTTTCATCATCGCTCCTGGACCCAGAATACTCCCTACAATCAGTTTCAACGTATCTTCAGGAATTGCACCGACCCACACGATTACAATATACAATCCGACATCCTACCTAAGAAATTTTCAGATAGAAAATATCCTAAAAAACTTGTTCGCGATGCCAGACACAAAGCCAAAATACCGCCCCCCACCACCCAGAACATACCCAGCACCGATGTCCCAAATAACCCCCCACCTAGATTCATAACCAGATATTGCAAAGAACATCAAGCATAAAATCTATATTACACAAACGCTGGGATATTCTCCTCCAGGATCCATACCTTAAACCAATATTACCCACCCGCCCCCTCATCACATACAGACAAGCCCCAAACCTTCGTAACCTTTTAGCTCCCAGCAAACTACGTTGCAATAAAACTAACCATACACCTGTTTCCAATCCCCCAAAGCCGGGCTCATGGTCCTGCAGCCAGACCCGTTGTGCAGCATGTAGATTTGTACTGAACACCTCCACTTTTATGTCCAATACCACTGGTATCCAATATAGTATAAAAAGACATATGTCTTGCCAATCCAAATTCATCATTTATCTGATCTCTTGTGCCTGCCGTCTCCAGTACGTAGGCAGAACCACACAGGAGGCACGTAGCAGAATAGGCTAACACAATATTCTTAACAAATTCCCCCTGCACAGTATTTCACGTCACTTCCACCAGATTCACCACGGGGACCCCAGCACCTTCACCATCACCCTAATAGATGAAATTAATGCAACAGAACCAGCGGCCTATGACAAACTGAAAAAATTGGAGATGTACTGGATCCAAACCCTCAGGACGCTAGTTCCTGAGGGTCTCAACGAAGTTTTAGAAAAAATCTATTGAATTATTACTATCCACAGTCCGTTAAGACTTTTTAACTAGTCCTCTCTCTTATTTCTTTCTATATTTTATATTTACATTTTTATAATTTTTATATGATGTTATATGATATGCACTGTATATAATTTTTTCATATAATTGGCTTTATACTAAATTATCAGTCCAAACAGCTGTTGACAGTCAACAACTCCCTTATTTCCCAAACCCTCCCCCTCCTCTCCTCCCCCTTTTTGCCCCCCCCTTCCCCCATAAAATCCTCTTCCTCCTCCCCCCCCCCCCCCCCCCCCCCACACACACACACACATTTTTCTTCTTCTTAGGTATTCTTTCCTAATTTAGGTAACTATTCATTTTTATATATGTATCAATTAATTTTACATCTTACATCTTTACACATCCTTGGAGTGATACCAGCAAAACCTTTATTACCTTTAGTTTAGTCACTCCTTATCCAGGACAAATACCTGATACTGAATACACTATTATTTGTTACTAAACACCTACTACTTCAATCCATATGCAGCGCATGGATGTTGCATTAGATCAGTTAAAACAATCACTCATTTGCTGCAATTTCTCTGCATTGCCAGGTTTGGCTATGGGTTGTTCCGAGATACATTTGTTCTGAGATTTGTTTTATTATTGACATACTGAATATACAAAATCCATAGTTTTGCATTTGAACTCAATTTATTGAGTTAATTGAGGGAACCATATGCATTGCCATGTTGGGCTATGTATATGTGTTTTTCCAAGATACATTTATTCTGAAATTAATTAAATCATGGGCTTACCTTATATATTTATTCCATAGTTTTGCATTTGAACTCAATTTATTATATTGAAATCACTATTTTTGAATATTATATAATAACACATTTATGATTGTACGAGTGTATTCATACTTTGGTCTCTGGCATTTTCAGTTTGATACTCCTCCCTATATTGCCTGATGAAGCGGGGTTGAACCTGCGAAACGTGTTGCATTTCTTTTTGGAGTTCCTAATAAATGTGTTTGACTGTCTGAATCACAGTCATTGTCGTGTCTGCTTGAGGGAGGTAAGACCACCACTTCCTCCTTCAATTTTGCCATTTAAGTTGGTTTTTAAGCTCATTTAATCTAATCTTATACTTTTGGCGCCTCTGTTCATTGTATACAATTTGCACTAGAGTGACTATCGGGTGATTCCCCGAATATTAACCATATGGCAGTGATCTCACTGTCACGATTGCCGCCGATCGCGGGTGATTCGTGATTAGCGGCAATCACTAAATGCATTACCTGCAGCATTTTGCCTTGATTGCGGAGCAATCGCGATACAGTGCTTAAAAAAACCCTGATTGTGTTCGTCGAGAATCACGAGAGTGTACAGCGATTTTGCCATGCTAATCACGGTAAAATCACCCGCGCAAAATGGTAATGCTAAGCGCTACCGTTTTGCCACTTTCAAGTGTGAATGGGCCCTAACTCTCCCTTATCTATGCCTAACCCTAGCCACCCCACACTAATCTTCCCCAATCTATACCTAGCACAAATAGGCACCGCCACTGGCACCCATATAAAATGTCGCTAATAGTGGCTATAACAGTAAATTTGGGAGCCGGAGTCGCCCGATAAAATAACGTGCATTGGGACCACCCACTATAGAAATTTAGGCTGTAAATAGCTGGTGCCGTGGCATTTTTATATTTAAAGCTGTTATATTTATAGCCGCAGTTTCTATAGTAAGCAGTCCCATCACCCACTATTCTTTTGGGCAACTCTGGTGCCCAAATTTACTGTTATAGCCAATATTAGCAGCGTTTACATGAGCGTCCATAGCAACACCCAAACATATCGCACGCACTGTGCCCAAATTCACACCTCACAGCAGCTCCTGTCACCATAGAACACAGATGTGAGGTAACACAGCACTGCTGTGAGAGAGGCACGGTTAGGGGGAGCCCACACTTGTGTCCATGGAAAACACCAGCATTTTCTCGTGATCATTTTTTGCATCCGTTACGCATTTTTGCATGCCCATCATCCACCATTGTTGACATCTGCTCAGGGCTGTGGAGTCGGAGTCGTGGAGTCGGAGTCATGGAGTCGGGCAATTTTGGGTGCCTGGAGTCGGAGTCGGGAAAAAATGCTCCGACTCCTAATGAATTTGTAACTGTAATTAAAATAGAAAATATGATAAAATGTTCTATTTCTCAGATAATAGTCATTAAAAATAATGTATATATACAGTATATATACAGTAATAGCTGTGCTTAGTCCACAAAAATGAAATAAACCAATCAAAATTAGTTACTTGTGCTGCTTCAATAAAGCAGTCCCCGTATTTTTAAGGTCAGATATACATATCTGATTGTGACTGTATATATGATGTGTACACAGGAATCTCTTATATATACTAAATAACATCTATGCTGTAAGAATAAAGCCTCATGTGTAGCTGTGTCACTAATAGAGATGGTCAACGAGATGGAAATAATTCTGCATTGATGCTGATTTATGCAAATGTATGCACTCCCTTTGCTGATGAAATCAAATAATGTGATATGTTATTAAAATTTGGTTTGGTGACTACAAATTAAAGGGTAACTGAGGATGATGAAAAGTAAAGTTTTATACATACCTGGAGCTTCCTCCAGCCCCCTTCAGGCTAATCAGTCCCTCCACCACCCGGATCTTCTGCTATGAGTCCTGGTAATTCAGCCAGTCAGCGCTGTCCGGCCGCATGCCGCTCCCACAGCCAGGAACATTCTGCACCTGCGCAATAGTGCTGCACAGGTGTAGTACGCTCCTGGCGGCGGAGTGTGTGCATGCGCACTACGCCTGACTGGCTCAAGTACCTGGACTCCTATCAGAAGATCCAGGTGGTGGAGGAGGACAACGAGGGACTGATTATCCTGAAGGCGGCTGGAGGAAGCCCCAGGTATGTATAAAACTTTAATTTCATCTGTCTCGGGTTTACTTTGTTACACAGTAGTACTATACTCTACATATGCACTCCCCACAGAGCTGCAGGGAATCCACTGAGAATGCTGTGCACATTGAACACAGAGGTGTTGTCTGTTTACAATCTCCTCATTCCCCTGCAGAGTACCTGCACATCATTCTTACATGTACCCACACTTACATTGCCTAGGGCCTGATAGATGTTCTTTGTTCCGGTTTGTACCTTTTACAAGTACTCTTACCAAGGACTAGTTTTAGTCTAAAGGGAATAAATATAGTAGTCTACATATCCTTCTCACTTCAGTTGTCTTGTAAAATTCCTAAGCATTGGCAGTTAAGAGACGAATTTCATGTTACATACTTTTAATCAACAAAATTGTAATATGCAAATTAGAGAAGTCGGAGTCGTGGAGTCGGAGTCTGAGTTGGAGTCGGTGGAATCCTAAACGTCGGAGTCGGAGGATTTTTGGACCGACTCCACAGCCCTGATCTGCTACCAGGAGTCTATAGGAATTTTACACACATTGCAATTTCATGCAGTGGGAAATCAGTTTTTGTTACGGGCACCAATCGTGGCCGGAAAACGAACAAGTGCGCACATCGCCATTGAGAAGCAACAAGTAAGATTTCGCATTGTGCAAAATTGCACGCACATTTCAACAAAGCCTCACTAGTTGCCTAACATTGTTAGTGGCTGTAACAGTCATCAATCAAGTATAGGATAAGTACCCATGTGAAGATGAATCAAATCGGAACAGCGGCGACCTGCGATCGTGCCCCGGTCCATCTTCCCTGCCGCAGTAAGGAACAATCCTTAAAACAATCACAGTTAAATTTATCACAGCAGGCAATGGGGATCTAAACCATCAGTCACACAGTGATCTGTCATGATGGTTGAGATCGCCGCACCTCGCTCAAGATAGTTTAATTAATTTTAGTTAAACAATGTTACAAACACAATTTTACAAAAAAAGTCACCCGTCGTAACAAAAGTTGCTGCAAAAATTGTGTCATAGGTACAGACCTAAAGACACACTGATTGATTTAACGGCCCAATGATCCCTTGCACCAATCACTGCTGCCTTGGTGGGAAGGAAGGTGAGGCTTTGGGAGCTCTCATGAACATATACAGTATATGTATGTATATATATATATATATATATATATATATATATATATATATATGTACAGTATATCAGCACTTATCACAACAAAATTATCTATACCTTGTTTTTTTCGTCACCAATAAGGGCCCGTTCACACTGCACGCGTTTCCAGCCGCGTTTTGGAAACGCGTGCAGGAGGCCGACACGCATGACATCAGACAGTGCATAGAGTGCACTGTTTGATGTTCACACTGCATGCGTTCCGGACCTGTGCGGTCCGGGAACGCATGCTGCACGCAGATTTTGACAAAACGCGTGGCTGTCCCATTCACTTTTCAGTGATGGGATCAGCCACGCAACGCACACAAACGCGGATGGCCACGCGTTCGTACGCGTTGCAGTCCGCACGCGTTCCGCACGCATGGCCATCCGCATTTGTGATCTGAACGGGCCTTTAGGCTTTCTCTGGGTGGTTCATTTTGCTAAGAATTATTGTATTTTAAATGCATTTTAACAGGAATAACATAAAAAAAATTGAAAAAAAATCATTATTTCTCAGATTTCAGCCATTATAGTTGTAAAATAAATCATGCTACCATAATTAAAACCCAGATATTTTATTTGTCCATCTGTCCCGGTTACTACACAGTTTAAATTATGTCCCTATTACAATGTGTGGCGCCAATCACTGCAGCCACATGGGTCAAGGGATCACATGAGACCACATCACATAACTGATCACTGCTGCAGTTTGGGGGTCACGTGAACGCAATGGGTACAGGAAGTCTATATATTATAATAATATACTTCCTGTATGTGTTTTGTGAATGATCGCTGTTACTTGTTGTAACAGCAATCATTCTTACTAAACAGGCTGATTCCGTGGACACGTCTCCTTTCACTAATCCCTCCTGCCTCTGGGGCCATCGGGATTGCGCATATGAGCAATGTGCACTGTGTGCGGATGTAGCAACTGCTGCCTTGACTCTCATGTCCATCCAGCTGAACTGGTTAATTCACTGGATTTCATTACCCTTCACTTTCACTTCTGCTTCATTAATAAAATTGTGGAAGCCTTCTGAAACAAGTGTACTTGACAGCATAACTCTCATTTTTCTGAATTCAAGCAGTACATTATTGTAATCTAAGTGCAAAGGTTATTCCGTGTAACACAAAATCATTTGCAAAACAGGAAGCACTGCTCACGCTTTCCCTTTCCTGCTGTTTCATTTGTGACATTTTGGCAGATTTTACAATCAAAACGTATTCATGTGTATTTATATGGTTTTAGCAGACTACTGCAGTGACTCATCTCACAGAAGTCCTCCTTATATTTAGAGGTTTTTCCATAAACCTTCAATGATGAGTAAACTACTACTGGCATATATTTTCTACTACGCTGTAATTTTAGTCATACAAAATTATTCATTGCATGATGACCAGCAAATGATTTTATAGATTACTATAGTAATGTTTTGACTACCTGGCGGTTGTTCAGTATCTCTGAGCTTCTACCTCATCATTTCTGGATTCCATCTCACATTTTGTAACAGCCAGTTAGGTTTAGTTCTATAAACATGGTAGACGGACTTTATCAAATCACCTGATTTTAAGGGAAGACAACTGAATTAAGACTATGGAGGGCTAGACTACTTTATTCTGAGAAGTCTGATATTATTTATTGTCTTTCAGGTCCCTCCTGTTTTGTACGTATTAGTACTAGTACTCTGAAGGTGAGTTGGGTGCTGGGAGAGTCGAATGATGGCGGCTGCCGCTAATCTCCCCGACGGCGTTAAACACTTTTCCCCTCCGAGTTGTCGCAACTCGGAGGGAGGTGTTATTTGGGATCCAGTGATCGCTGGAGCCCTGAGTTACTGAGTGTTGTGCACTGAAACCACCTGCTTCACTTGTGTTCCCTGTTGGCGGGGCTCTTCTCTCACCAGCCTCACAGAAGTTTCCCCTTAGTGCCAAAACACAAGTTTTATGTAACAGAAATGGACAGAAACAGCTTTCCCTATACTGTTTTAGCCTGCTCTATAACCAGGCACAGACTTGTTCACAGGAAGCTTGATTTCTGAATGCACTTTAAAGAGGTGAAGAAGACAAAGTAGTGGGGTCTGAAATTTTTGAATAGGTGTAAAGCTGCAGGTAGCACACATTTCTAAATTAGAAAATGCAGTGGCAAAATACTTATAATGTACAGAATTTACCAGCTTCAAGTTTTAGTTTTGTTGAGCTTTAACTTCCCAACGACCGCGTCACACCGATTGGTGTAAATGCGGCGGCAGCCCCAGGACCGCCTAACGCCAATTAGCGTCAAGTCCTGGGGCGGGGACTTGCAGGAGATCGCGCGCGTAGATACACACGCATCTTCGCTTGAACGACTGAGCTCTACTCCGTCATCAGTCTCCCACAGCGATTGCCGCTAGGAGACTGTTAGACGGGGAAACCGCCATCTATTTACAGTGTACAGCGCTGCGATCTACGGCATGTGACACGGCTGTCCCCCTAAGAGGCAGGAGAGCGATCGGCTCTCATAGGCTGATGTCTATGAGAGCCGATCACTAGGTTTAGCTGGCAGGAGAGGGAGGGCGGGGTTTAAAAATACATAGTAAAATGTATTTAAAAAATGAAATAAAATTCAATTTTTTTTCACAAATATAAAACAAACAAACAAACATTGGGGGAGCAATCAGAGCCCACCAACAGAAAGCTCTGTTGGTGGGCAGAAAAGGCGGGGGAATAACTTGTGTGCTGAGTTGTACCGCCCTGCAGCGAGGCCTTAAAGCTGCAGTGGCCTAAATAGCAAAAAATAGCCTGGTTACTAGGGGGTGTAAGCCTACGGTCCTCAAGTGGTTAAGTACCAGTAAGCTGAGAGGGACATGACAGACAACGTTAACTAAAATCATTTATCGCTGCTAATGCATGCTGTGGGATGCAGGTGGCATACTGGGAACAGGTTATTGATTTATGAAGGAAATTGGCTGGCCATCACTTTGGACCCCAAGGTTTCCCTCCTAAGTGTAGTACATTAAAATGTTCATGTCAGGGATCTTCTTCCACACAAGCAAAGTGTTTATAGTTAGATAGCTACCCAATGTTCCACCCACGCTGGAGAATTAGACTGGGTTGGTTAACGCCTCCCTCCCATAAAATAAACTTATTTATGGCTACATGAAAAGCCACCCAAAGTTTGATAAAGCCTGGAAGGTATGGTCCACAATCCAAAATGTAAATCGAAAATCAAAATAAAAACGATTTTCAAGTTATCGCTGCTAAAGATGACTCTAAAAGCTATTGAACTGAGTTAGTTTTGAACACATCTTCATTTTGGCTTCATTTTTCTGCATCAGGTCCCTTGTTGTAATTTATAGTTAAACATACAGTTTAAAGTTGATACAAGAAAAAAAGGGGAGTCATTGCCAATGCCCTCCTTACATATATCATATATTACATTCTCCCCCCTATTTTATATCCTTCCTATTACCTTATTAGGTAACGTAGCCTCTCACCTCATCTCTCCAACCACCACAGCATTCCAGGTTTCAAGATTGCAAGAGGATCCCAGAATTGCAAACACAAATTGCATGCATTTTGCGTTGAATTTTTGCATTTGGTTTGCATTTGCACTTTGCAAACAGTGGTTGAGGTTTAGCTTACAATAAGCAAGTTGCCTAAATGTGCACATCCTGAAACTAAGGTTCAGTACACACTAGGCTCACTGACACATACACTGTCAACCTCAACGGAACAAAACACTCACAGATCAATCTTTCAGACATTTCCGTTTTATTGGAAATGTCACAATAGCATTGTACTTCTGTTTAAAAAAGTGCACGCCGTGAGTTTGCATTTTGGCACTTCAAGAATTAGACATGTCAGCACATGTCTGAAGGGGCCCTATTTTTAACATAGGATCCGTGACATGTCCATTGCTCTGTTGTGGTCCATTCTGTGAATTGGACAGTTTTTGATGCAAGTGTGAACCATCCCCAATACTTAAAGGGGAGGTCCGAGCTAATTAAAAAAAAAAGTAAATAAAGTTTTTCTTACCTGGGGCTTCCTCCAGCCCCTGGCAGCTGTCCTGTGCCCTCGCCGCAGCTCAGCTCCCAGCCGGTGGCCCGGGGTCCCCTCCGGTGTAGATGCCGACCTCGCCAGGTAGGCCTCTACTGCGCCTGCATGAGCGCCGCTGTCAACAGGCAGTGTTTGGCTTGTGGTGGTTGCGTCACCATCACATGCCGATCACTAGAGCAAGCTGTACGGCTGTGAAGGAGGTCAATCCTTGCGGGCATGGTGGAGAGGTAAGCCCACTGCAGATAAATACCTGGGGGGGGCCAGCATCCACAAGGGGGAGGGAGATGAGGCACACGGCAGAAGCGGGCACATTACACACTTGTGGGGAACACATGCAAACATATTGAGAAGGTATGGGGGAGGAAGTGGAGCAGGGGTAGGGAACCTATGGCTCGGGAGCCAGATATGGCTCTTTTAATGGCTACATCTGGCTCACTGACAAATCAGTAGGGGTTGATTCACTAAGCTACACTGCTCAAGCAACGCAGCTTAGTGTAGCAGTGCAAATAACATTTTCAATGTAGTGCAAGCTACTGCTGTAGCATGCACTACTAACTTACTCACGGTCCCCCCCAAAACGAACAGCCGCTCCAATTGTCCCATGCTGAATGCTGTCAGGTCCAGTGACTTTGTAAAACGAGATCCCTGCACTTTGATTGGCCCAGTAGGCTGTCTGTCACTTGACAAGCAGCCTATTGGGCCAAAGTGCAGTGATCTCATCCTACAAAGTGAATCAACCCCTAAGTCACCTAGCTAATTGTACAAGCTGTTAGTAGGTATTTCTCCTGTCTGGCTCTCGGGGAAATTGCTGATGTTGCTGAAACCCAAGAGCAGCTGAAGACGTGTCTGACACTTCCGCTGCCCGGCCGATCAACTGTATACACATCACCATGGCAACAGGGACATGAGCCCTACTGTCCCAGTTTGAAACATATTGTATGGCTCTCACGGAATTACATTTTTAAATATGTGGCGTTTATGGCTCTCTCGGGCAAAAAGTTTCCTGACCCCTGGAGTGGAGGCACCAGGGGAGTCAGGCACACTATACAAACACAGGCAGGGAATTCCCAATGTGGTGGCGGGTCGGCGGTTTGTATCGGTGGGCATTCGTAAGTTGGGTATTCCCTGCCTTTGCCATATAAGGCGCAGGGACTTTTTCTCCACATTTTTTGGGGAGAAAAAGAGCGTCTTATATGGCAGGAAATACGGTAATTCATGAATTCCATTAAAGTCAATGGGCAAGCTTTAAAGGTTAATAGCAAAGCCCCTACACTTGTTAGAACTACCAAATTTGCTAGGTATGTATAGGAGGACAGTGGCAACAAGGGAAAAAAGTTCCTTTGGGTTTTTGCAGAAAATCGCGATTACAGAAGACAAATTGCAAATTTGCATGATGGACATCATACAGAACACAGCGGAAACAGTAGGCCATGGGAGCAGGAGACCACATGATGAACTGGATAACATCTGAAATGAATGCCACCAATATAGGTGTCCAGAAGTAGTAGCATGGTGACATTAGACCCAAGGATGGAGGGCCTGAGATAGAGCATGGGTCAGCAAGAGCAGAAGCAGTGCATGGTCTCGGGTCAGCTATCGCCAGGGAGACTGTATTGCTAGATGGCAGCATGAGCTGGGTGAAGTGCACCAGCAATCCCATCCAGAAGTATACATACAAGGTGCATCAATGGAGTACTGATAGTGAAAAGTAGCAGCAACAGTAGCAGCAGAAGGCAGTGGACCTTGCGCATTGACCGCATTGTTAGATGACAACATTAGCTGGGTGGACTGCATCAGCAATGCCACGCAGAAATGTACATAAAAGTTGTATCAATGGAATACTGACACTGAGAGGTGGCGGCAGCAGGAGGAGGTGATAGGTCCTGAGAAGATGCGTTGACCACGTGCTAGCTGGCAACATGAAATGGCTGGAGTGCATCAGCAATGCTGCCCAGAAGTGAACATACAAATATATGAAATATTAAAGTAAAAGTAGGAAGGTCAGACCAAGATGGTGTGTGCGCTCGCACAGATGCTGTGGTCTGTGCTCCAGGAAGTGGTAGGAAGGTAGATGATAATGCTAGTTTGCATAATGAACTGGATGACATGAATGCCGCACATTAACCTTACAAAACCTAGCCTAAAAATTAGTAAAGGCAATGATACCTATCAGTGAGGAGCCGCTGGAGGATTTCATATGCGGTTTTCTGGCCTCCCGGAGCCATCAGAAATGTAAAGTAGTTTGCTAGCAGGCATCCATGGCAAGCATGAAGTTGGCAATGACTGAGCTAATTAGTACAAAAATTAACTGAGGTAGCCAGAGCTGACAGTGTGTTGGTGGTAGCCACAGACTCAGCACAGGAACAGTGGAAAGATGGAAGATCTATCACTGCTATACAACTAATTACTAATTAGGAAGTCATCAATTAGAAAATAGTACAAGAGAAAAGTAGGATCCAAGTCCAGTATACTAACCACCTGAACTGCAGTTCGCATCCATGGAAGCAAAGTTTTTCTTTTTGTAGGTTTTGCTCACTGCTACTTGTAAAACTATTCCCAGTGTCACTCCAAGTGCGTACATAAGAGTGCCTGATAATTCAGCTCTTGATGATAGTTAGAATATCTGTAATATAATGCTACTGATATTATACTATTGGTTTTCATTACTTATACGAGCTGAGATGATTGAGGATTATTGCGATGCAATGCATACAGTAAAGCATACAGCACACTAACCCCCCCACCTATGTCTAATTAACTCCACCTATGCTTAACACTAAACTCCCTCTTACCTACACCTAACACTAACCTCCCCTTACCTACATCTATTACTAACCTCCCCTACTGTATTCTGTTTTGCGCACATGCTTGGTTTGAGCAATAATTTGTGCTAAACCTTGACTATGACTTCTACACCACAGTCTCTTGTCACTGGTGGGCAATCCCAGGGGTTGTGACCTGTTGGCCACCAGCAGTGTCAGACTGGGAGGTGGAAAAACTGAGGAAATCCACCTGCTGGCCATGCAGCAGAAGCCCTGTGTTATCACTCCCAATAGAAACATGCAGCAAGTCTTCACTGCGAGCAGCAACACCTGATTACTGCTGCTTGGCCAGCAAGTGGATTTCCCTAGCTTTACCATCTCCCAGTCCAACACTGGCAACAAGGCAGCAAAGAAGTCCATTGCTAGCCTAGTGCTAGCTAACAAATAGAAAACATTTTTTATTAAAAAAAAATCCCTCCCGCAGACGCAGCCACTGCATCTGCGTACCGCCAGGGAGGTTAAGCAATACCAGTTGCCTGGCTATCCCGCTAATTGTCTGTCTCAAATACCTTCAGCCATAGACCCTGAACAAGCATATGCAGATCAGGTGCTTCTGACATTATTGTCAGATCTGACAAGATTAGCTGCATGCTTGTTTCTGGTGTGATCCAGACACTACTGCAGCCAAACAGACCAGCAGGGCTGCCATGCAACAGGTATTGTTTAAAAGGAAATAAATATGGCAGCCTCCATATACTTGTCACTTCAGGTTCCTGTTAAGCATCTATTATACGCATAAAACAGGATTATATTTCCCTGTATTCTTTAACCTCTTTCCGCCCGCGTCACGCCGATGGGCGTGGCCGCGGCGGCAGCCCCAGGACCGCCTAACGCCAATTGGCGTAAAGCTCCGCCCCGCCTTCAGTCTCCGAGCGGCTATCGCTGCTCGGGAGACTGTTAGACGGCGTGATCGCCGTCTATTTGTATGGTGCAGCGCTGCGATCAGCAGCAGCGCTGCACTGGGGACAGCCGTGTGACATGGCTGTCCCGCTGGGGGACAAGAGAGTGATCGGCTCTTATAGGGTGAAGCCTATGAGAGCTGATCACTATGATTGGCTGGCTGGGTGGGGGGAGGGAACGGGTTTAAAGGAACAGGGTTGTTTTTTTTAAAAGACACAAACAAATAATGATTAAAAAAAAATAAACATAGGGGGAGCGATCAGACCCCACCAACAGACAGAGGAGAAAGGGGGGGGGGGATCACTTGTGTGCTGTGTTGTGCGGCCCTGCAGCTTGGCCTTAAAGCTGCAGTGGCACATTTTACTGAAAATGGCCTGGTCACTAGGGGGGTTTAGCCCTGCAGTCCTCAAGAGGTTAATCTTGTACCTTATAGTTCGGTATATGTTTTGATGCTTGTTTTTCACTTACCGCATAGTAGTAGCAGTAGTAGTATTGTATCGTGTTAGCCATAAGTAAAAGCAAGAAGTTTTGAATCAGGATGATACCATTTATTGGGTAATTTAAAAGAATAGAAGTAAGCTTTTGGCTGTGCGGGTCCCAAATCAGGAAAGCTATCATCATCCCCAAGACTCAGCTCCCGAAAATATAAGCAAAACCAGGAAGAGGTCTGTGATTGCAAAGGAACTTCACTCCATTTTACACAAGGTTTACAGACTGAGAAAGATATTCCCTGAACCTCTCCTCCTGGCATATCGACAGCCACCCAGTCTAAAACAGATGATTGTCAGGCGTTCTTTGAATAAGCCACAATAGAATGGAACATCGCCCTGCAGACAAAAAAAGTGTGAGCCCTGCACACACATCTACTCCACTGACAGGATATCAATACAGGGTACACAACAGGAATACAAAATAAAAAGCACATTTTCCTGTGATTCCACTAATCTGGTATACCTGATCATATGCTAAATGCCCCACAGGTATTTATGTGGGAGAAAATGGACAAACTCTGCGCAAACGTATAAATGGACACTAGGGATGCTTGCTGGATTCCGCGGAATTCTGAATTCCGCGATTCTGGACGGAATTGGGCCAATTCCGATTCCGCCGGTCAGAACGGAATTGCTATACTTCTAAAACGGAATTCCGCAGAAATTAGAATTTTTTTTAATTCCGCAGAATTTTACGGAATTTACATTTATTTCCTCACCTGTCTATTTTCCCTCCTTTTCTCCCTTCCTCCCTATTCCTTCCAGGGAATTGTAGTATTTCAAAAGCCAGCTTACATACCGTGGCTTGGAATTGAACCCAGGCTGGGCTGGGCTGGGAATTTAACCCAGGTCTCAGTGTGTGGTAGGTATCTGACTTAACCACTATACCACCAACAACACTACATGCTGAAGCCAGCCTAGCATGTACCATTATGATCAATCCAAGAGAAAAAGTAGCGTGCTTAAGGATTTGTAGTATTTCAAAAGCCAGCTTACATACCGTGGCTGGGAATTGAACCCAGGTCTCAGTGTGTGGTAGGTATCTGACTTAACCACTATACCACCAACAACACTACATGCTGAAGCCAGCCTAGCATGTACCATTGTGATATACCCAAGAGAAAAATTAGCTCTCTCTCTCTAGGACTTGATGCCATTTAACTAATTTTTCAGCTTAAAACCATCAACGGATACCATCAGAATTTTCGGAATTCCGCCAGATTGAAAAAGCAATTCCGTTCTGACCAAACGGAACGGAATGACCAATTTCCGCCTAAAAATTCCGGAAAATACAATTCCGCGGAAAGCAGTGACCATCCCTACTAGAGAGAGAGAGAGAGAGAGAGAGATGAATCTACCTGGCTATCTGGGGTTCTCTTCGGACAACTGTTGAACCCAAAAGGCAAGGCCATGCCTGGCTACAAATCCTTAAGCAAGCTAATTTTTCTCTTGGATTGATCATAATGGTACATGCTAGGCTGGCTTCAGCATGTAGTGTTGGTGGTATAGTGGTTAAGTCATTTACCTACCACACACTGAGACCTGGGTTCAATTCCCAGCCCAGCCTGGGTTCAAATCCCAGCCACAGTATGTGAGCTGGCTTTTGAAATACTACAAATCCTTAAGCACGCTACTTTTTCTCTTGGATTGATCATAATGGTACATGCTAGGCTGGCTTCAGCATGTAGTGTTGTTGGTGGTATAGTGGTTAAGTCAGATACCTACCACACACGGAGACCTGGGTTCAATTCCCAGCCACGGTATGTAAGCTGGCTTTTGAAATACTACAAATCCTTAAGCACGCTACTTTTTCTCTTGGATTGATCATAATGGTACATGCTAGGCTGGCTTCAGCATGTAGTGTTGTTGGTGGTATAGTGGTTAAGTCAGATACCTACCACACACTGAGACCTGGGTTCAATTCCCAGCCACGGTATGTACACTGGCTTTTGAAATACTACAATTCCCTGGAAGATGAGACCCTCCGGGAGGAGGGAGGAGGGAATAAGAAGAGAGGGAGGAAGAGAAAAAAGGACTAAGTGAACAGTTAATAGGGACTATGGGCTACCATATAGGATAAACAAGGTTACTTTAGCGATTTTTTTCAATTTTTTCGACGGAATCCAGAATTCCGCAGAATTTTTTACAAATCCGGCGGAATTTTCATAGCAACGGAATTTAACACTGACAGAATCCGTGATTTCTGGCGGAACGGAATTTGCCGGTTCCGATTATCCCTAATGGACACAGGCACACTATTAACAATGCCAAATCTGATATCCCAATCGCTACATATTTTCGTTCCAATGGACAGAGCTTAAATGATATGCCCTAAAGGGTGGCTTCAAATCATCGAAAGAAAGATTAATATCACAGACACAATTTATAAATTGGTTCTAAGCTGTGGACAAAAGACTTGAATAAGGACAAAAGTGTTTTAGATTGGTATGAGGTTGATGATATTTAACGCCATAACTCTTTCTCAGCCTAGGCAAATATACCATCCAGCTAAAGAAAAAAGAAAAAAGGAGCGCTCTCTGGTGCATTAACTTTTTAATACACTTCTTGTAAAAGGTAGAATAAAACTTACAAAATCTAAATAAAAACAAGGCTCATCACACTGAGAAGTGTACATCACCGTCTCCCTCAGATGGTAACACCGCTACGCTCCACACTGTGGCCAATAGTGAGGGAAATCCAAGAATTGAGAGCGCCGTCGGGATCGGGGGTTCACGGAATAGTATTGGCAGCTGCCCTGCGCCTATTGCGTCATGACGCGTTTCAGCGTTCCACGCCTTTGTCAGATGACACAATGGCGCAGGGGACGCAAGTATATATGCGTCCTGTAACCAGCTTACCGCACAGGAGCACTTAACAGGCTCCTACGGCGGCTGCTACAAGACACAATTGTAAGTGCGCTTCAAGTGCGCTTCAAGCAGCGAAACAGGCTGGATATCTACTTGGTGCTTACGTGGGAGGGCTCAGGCCGGGATGGCAAACATACGCTAGTACCAACTGAGACTCCCCCACACTATTGGTAGCGTATAATACATGGTATTAAATCTAATCAGACACATAATAAAATATAGTGATAAAAAATACAAAATGAATATACAAATATATATAAACATTTAATACAACATCTATATCTCCAAAATCACAAAGATATTCTTTACACATGAGAAAAATTATGTATAAGAAGTCCCTTCAACTAGGTTCAAAAGATCGTTGGAGGTGGTGGACCTATGCAATTAATTGTAATAACTAAACCTGCAGTACATTCTGATATTGTTACTGACCCAGTAAAAATAAATATTTAAAAAGTGGAAAAAAACACCATCAGAGAGAACTCCCATATGGGCACTAAGTCGAGGGGTTAGTGTGAACCCCCCCCCCAAGTGAAATAGTCTTAATATATTTACCACCAAAGGCTCCAAAGGGATGACAACGTAAACAGAGTATAGTAGACAAAGTTCCAATACTCAACCCCTTAGAGGAGTAAGAGAGAACATCTAGAGTGACATCCTATAGTGATAGAGGCCAGAGACAGGGACCAGTCACATGCAGTGTAGAACATTAGATATATGTGGCAACTTCTAGCCACTCGTTTAGTCCTACTGGGGTTAGGGTATTAAATTTGAAAATCCAATATGATTCTCGTTCACAAAGCTTTTTAAATCTTAATCCTTTATTAAGGTTTTTAGCAATGACTTCTTTACCCATTATTTTAACCACTTGCCGACCGCCTTGCTTATACCGTGCGTCGGCAAAGTGGCAGCTGCAGGACCAGCGACGCAGTACTGCGTCGCCAGCTGCAGGCTGATTAATCAGGAAGCAGCCGCTCGCGCGAGCGGCTGCTTCCTGTCAATTCATGGCGGGGGGCTCCGTGAATAGCCTGCGGGCCGTCGATGGCGGCTCGCAGGCTAAATGTAAACACAAGCGGAAATAATCCGCTTTGTTTACATTGTACGGCGCTGCTGCGCAGCAGCGCCGTAAGGCAGATCGGCGATCCCCGGCCAATCAGCGGCCGGGGATCGCCGCCATGTGACAGGGGACGTCCTGTCACTGGCTGCACAGGACGGATAGCGTCCTGTGCAGCCCCGATCACCGGGGATGAGCAGGTAGGAGAGGGAGGGGGGAATTTCGCCGTGGAGGGGGGCTTTGAGGTGCCCCCCCCGCAACTAGCCTGCCCACCAGAGCGATCAGACCCCCCCTGCACACCATCCCCATAGGGGGGAAAAAAGGGGGGCGATCTGATCGCTCTGCATGAAACCTGATCTGTGCTGGGGGCTGCAGAGCCCACCCAGCACAGATCACAAAAAATAACGCTGGTCCTTAAGGGGGGGTAAAGGGTGGGTCCTCAAGTGGTTAAGCTATCAACCTGCCCCTCATGGACTTCCCGAAAATGTCTAGGGACAGTATGCTTTATGCATCCACCTTGTATTTTCCTCTTATGTTCACCTAATCTTTGTCTCAAGGCCTGGTAGTTCTACCCACATAATATTTATTTGGATATCCACACGAAAGTAGATAGACCACAAAGGAGGAGCCACAATTGATAAATTATTTTAACTTAACCACCTCACCATTGGCATCTGTGAAATTAGAAACACGATGTCGAATAAAGTTGTAACACTCACACCGTTTTTTTTTACATCTAAAATTTCCTAACTGTGCAAAAAAGGAAGAAGAGGGTCCTTCTGACTGACATATACCAATATTACTTGGTGCAAGTTTGTTTTTAATAGATCTCGCCTTTTGTAAAATTACCTCTGGATTATCAGGTAATTCATTTTTCAACCATGGGTCCTGTAACACAATATGCAAGTTTTTCTTGACAATATTTTTCATCCTCATTGCACTTTTAAAATAGATGGTAACAAAAGCAGGACCTCTTTCAGAGTTTCCATGTGTTCTAATCTTACTGGATGTATGCTCTTTTCCTCCACTTCTATTCCTATCAACTTTCTTAAACTAGTCAATCACACTAGTAATATATTTATTTTTATATCCCTTTTGCAAAAACTTATTAGCTAAAACCTTACTTTGTTCTTAATAGTCTTTGTCCAATGAGCAATTTCTTCTCAAGCGGCAAAAACTGGCTTTTCAGTGTATTTTGGATCCATCTCGGATGATGGCAGCTTGACACTTGTAGATAAGAATTGCCAGCTGTTGGCTTAAAACAGGGGTCTCAAACTCGCGGCCCGCGGGCCATTTGCGGCCCGCGATACAATATTTTGTGGCCCCAGGGCCCCAGAGCTTGTAGGGGCCCCCAGTGGCTACAAGAGGAAAAAAAAATTTTTCAAATCGGCCTTATAGTTTTTGAGAAAATTGATTTTAAAGTTGCAAAGGAAAAAAATACACATTTAAAAACCCGCCGACTTTAATGGTTAATAGCAAATCCACCTTAAATGCTAGAAACCCTAAATTTGCAGGATATGTTAAGGAGATCATTAGGAATAAGAGGAAAAAACAATTTTTCAAAAAGACCTTATAGTTTTTGAGAAAATCGATTTTAAAGTTTCAAAGGAAAATAGTATACTTTTAAATGCGGTAAATGTCACTTTTAGTAGCAAGCCTAACGGTAGTGTAATTTTACATGTATCAAAAGAAAGAGCAATACATTTCCTGACGGGGTTTCCAGGGGGTCCATACGCAGCCGCAGCGCTTTGGCCAGGGATCGCTATACAGCCGTAATATGGCTGTATGAAGATTCCTGGCATTTTTTCCTATTTTCCCAATTTTTTTTTTTATGTTTAGAGTGGGCGGGCAGAGGCGGCGATCCGCCGCGATTGACTTCAGGAGGGGCAGAGCTGAAGCTGAAAGCTCTGCCCCTTCCAGGAAATGCCGGCGGATTGCCCCCCGGGGCGATTTGGGGGCTCTGCAGCCCTCGTTTTGCGGCGGGGACATGTGAACTCCCTTATGCGGCCCAGCCTCATCCTGACTTTGCCTCCTGCGGCCCCCGGGTAAATTGAGTTTGAGACCCCTGGCTTAAAATGTGTTTTAGACTGAATACAATTGTTTGTGTCATCTGCCATTAGTGTAAGATCCAAAAATACGATACTCTTGTTATCTATTACATGAGTAAAAAGCAGGTTAAAACTATTGTTATTGCAATATTCTACAAATTGTTAAACTCCTCTTTGTTGCCATTGCCATCCCAAACAATTAATATATCATCGATAAATCTGGTATAAAATACTAAATGCTTCTTATATGGATTGTCACCCCAGATGAAAATATTCTCCCAAAACGCCATATATAAACTGGCAAAACTCGGGGCACATCCCATCACCATAGACGTACCGCATGTCTGCAAATAAATCGAATCCATAAAAGAAAAATAATTATGAGCTAAAGCACACCTGAGTAGGTCAATAAGAAAATTAATCTGCTCTGGGGGGAGATCTTGATAAACACCAAGAAAATATTTTGCTGCCTCTAGCACTTTCTCATGAGGTATATACGTATATAATGAGGTCACATCCAGGGAAGCCCAGTGGTAACCGTCATCCCACCTATAATCAGAAAGCAGATCAAGTACATGCTGGGAATCCCTGGTGTATGCCTCTGTACTCACAACACAAAGCTGTAAAAATGGTCCACATTTCCACAAGACGAGATGTTCTCAAGTAACCCCCCCCCCCCCACACACACACACACGCACACACACATTCCGGCAACTATAGGTCTTCTGGGTGTTTTTTTAGTACCCTTATGGATTTTCGGAATTATATAGAAGTATAGAGTCTGAGGATATAATGGTTCAAAAAACTTTTTCTCCTCTATATTAAATAACCAATTTTTATAAGCATTATCAGTGACAACAATCAATTGATTCTTGTAATCATCAGTAGGGTCAAAGGTCAGCTTGATATAAGTGGACGAATCCGCTAATAATTTCAGACCCTCATTTTTATAATCATCATAATTTCAAAGCACAATACCCCCTCCCTTGTCAGCTTGTCTGATTATTAAATTCTTGTCAGCAGACAAACCTTTTAAAGCCTCTCTTTCTGATCTACTCAGATTATGTTCTTTCGGCCTTATATTACAGGAACACACTTCTTTAAGTTGTTCCAGAACAGTTTTATAAAAAGAATTACCGTACTATATTGGCCTTTATGATGGGTGGGATAAAACACTGATCTGGGCTTAAAGGATCAGAATCGAGATCAGGCTCGGCAGTTTCTCGCTGGAGATCTTCTAGATCCTGCAGAGCCTGCTCATCTCTAATATCATAAGACTGTTGCCAATAAGTAGACTTTCTTCACTGGAGCTAAGACAATGTGAGGATAGATTAAAACATTTTATGGTTGAAAATTCGTCCTCAGAAGTTAACCCAATTTTATTTTTCCTTTTTTGGGTTTTCCTTCCTCCTCTGTTTCCCCTTCTGATTTTTCTAGGTGCCTCTTCACAGATTGCGGTATCTGCGAAGGATTCACCCCTAAAAAAGAGTCTTGACGAGGATCTCTAATAACACTTCCGGAACTGATATCAGAGATTAAGCTACTATCCGTGAGTACTTGACCATCATCAGCACTTGGAGTGAGGCCATCTATGGGGCCATTTGATTTACCTCCCGGGAGAGGAGGAATACTTCCTCTTTCCTCTTCAGTAAGGACATCTAGCGCCCCCTGGGGGATTTCTGTTCTGATTTATCATAAGTTCTTCCCCTAATTGGAGTCAAACCTCCACCTCCCTGCTTGTTCTTAGGAATTGCACCCTCTAAAAGTTTCCGACTCATATACCTATTCATAAATTTGGAGGTGCTTGGATGGGTGTCATAGGATCTTTTAGGCCTATTATAAGTGGACTTAAAAGATGTAAATCTATAGCCTTTGGCTGGAACATTATTCAGAAAAGTTCTAGGGTCTTTGCTTAATTTTTCCACCCTCTGGTGCCTGTTATCACTATCCTCATGTGATGATTTGCTCAGCTGCCTGTGCAGGCAGGCAGCCTTGTGACCATTGTGTAGGTTTGCATGCTGCAGGACTCTGGAAAGAAGAGTTTCTGTCAGTTTTGCAGCTTGTGCTTGCAGAGGAATTTGCATACGTTGTCATGCAAATTGCCTGGCCACATTCATTGGAGGCGTGTACTATAAGTACTATGTCTTTCCCACAATGCTTGGCTGGTCATAAGGATTTCATCCTATGTAACACTCCTGGTGGGGTGTCAGCCATGCTCTTGGTTTGAAGATCAGCTTAGAGTAATTCCTGGAAACTGTGCTAGGCAGATTTCCCTAGTGCAGTCAGGATTGTTTATCTGTTTTGTTTGTCTGTTGCGATTGTCCTGTCCCATCGGTGGTCGATAGGAAGTCGTTCTGATCTCTGTTCTTGGAGCATAGCTGGTGCAGCGGTTGCTACCAGCTATCTCTTCTGTTCTGGATCGCGCTAGCCACTTTTCGCTAGCGCTGTGGATCCTTCTGTTCTGTCTCCTGGGATCGCGCTAGCCACTTTTCGCTAGCGCTGTGGATCCTTCTGTTCTGTCTCCTGGGATCGTGCCAGCCACTTTTCGCTAGCGCTGTGGATCCTTCTGTTCTGTCTCCTGGGATCGCGCTAGCCACTTTTCGCTAGCGCTGTGTATTCTTCTGTTCTGCTACTCTGTACCTGGATCGCGCTAGCCACTTTTCGCTAGTGCTGTGGATCCTATCTCTCGCTTGTCCCTGTTTTCGTGTGTCTGTCTTGTCTGCTACGACCGCTTGCTGGAGGCTCGGTAAGGTAACCGTTAAGCAAGCGTTCGCGTCCTCTGTTTCATGTTTGTCTGTCGATGGTTAGTTAGGCGTGCTTGTCTCTATTGTGCTTATCACGTGGAGACCGCGCATAACCGCGTGCACTGTTGCGAATGAGTGCGGTGTTCGCGGTTAGCTAGCGTTTGTTATTTTCCGCATCTTCTCATTGTATTATTTGCTGTGCCTTTGCTACCCTCGTAATCTGTTCTTATCTGCCTTGTGTCATGTCTGGCGATCGCACCTCTCGCGATCGCGTTCCTATTTCATATCTGCTGTTGTGTGTGCGCGGTCGCGGAGTGGCGACTGGATTGGCGCACACACATACAACCTGTCCCTTTGCTTGTTCTCATTCGCAATAGCCTCTCTTGCGATTGTGTTCTGCGCTTCGTACAATTCCTGTCTGGCATTTGTGGAGGTACAGAGGATTGGTTCCTCTGCACTCCCCAGCGCCATCTGCCGACAGGAATGCGTAGCACCTTTTGCTGGGTGCCTGCAATTACACGCTTGTGGAGGATTTCCGCCGTGTCAGCGCACGCGTTGTGCGCTGATCACGGAGAAAGTTCCACAATCTCGTTACACCTCACCTTTAAAAAAAAAATTTGGGGGGGGGGGTGGGTCCTGTCCCTATTCCTATGGTGAACATTTCTGTGCATGTTTTCTTGATTATCAAAATTCCTCCTCGCTACTCCATTTTTCTGTGGAGAACGGGAAAGATTTTTATGGTGCTTTTTCCAATTACGTCCCCTTACTGTCCCCCATTCATCTGCATGGTGAGTGTTTTTGTCCAAAGCCTCTACTATCAAGTTCTGAACAGCCTCCATAGAAGATTGATCATTCTTTCTAGGTTGCTCTGGGTCAGGTACCACTCTAGAATCAGCAAGCTTAACTGATCTTTGAGGGTTTCCCCCTTCCCATTGATAAATATGACCCAAAGCATAAACCACTCTGTCCCTTTCGAATTATTCAAAAAGTCTTTTTCAAATCCTTTCACCGAGGAGTCAATTTAATTGCTCCAACCATGAAATTCAACCCATTCTTTATAGCTCTCAAGTTCCATGAGGATGTCAGGAATAATGGCACAGGCTTTTTTAAGGTTTCTTTCCCTTTGCACCACCACAATGTTCATCCATGTGGTGGTGCAATATTCTGAAGCTTCCTGCCACAATTTCTGTAAATCACTCTCAAGGAAATCACACCCTTTCTTATTATGCAAGCCTCTGGGAGAATTATGAAAGTCAATATATTCCTGTAAAAATGAAGATTCTAACTAACCATTGAGTGCATTCATAATTCTTGGCATCTTCCAACTCTCTAAATAATTTGATCATGTCATCAATTTTCTTTTTCTTTTTCACATCTTCATCCATATTAGATACAGTATGAGTTTTATGTAAAAAAAACTATGCGGTTCAGCGACCACTTTAACATTGATTCATTTAAGTTGTTCATGAATATCACGTTTAAATTTCTCCCATTTGGGAGTCTCACCACACTCTTCCGTCATGATGAAATCAGTTCCCAAGTAGGTCTATCCGATAGTGCTGCAATGGTATCCCAGCAAAATGTCACAGTCAGTAACAAACAAATCCATAACTCCGCTGCGCTCAATCAAATAAAACTTCCTCGGGGGCAGAGGCATCTCTGTCACCAGGCAACTATAAATTTTGGCCTGAAGCGCCGTGGGTGGGCGCGGGCGCCCTTTCGCCGTGCTGTGTGTGTTTTTTTTTTTCCATTATCAGTTCGGCCTACTGGTCCGCCCCCTCTCCCTCCCTGCCGCACGCCAGTTTGTTTATACGTGCGGCGCCGCCCCTAACTCCGCCCCCCGCCTGTCACACGTGCTTGAAGGCACCGTGTGACGCACCAGGGACCAGTGCCTCCGCCGGCTGGCTACACTGCACACACACTATCTGCAGAGGCGACACCTCACAGTGAGTGCCCTCTGCTCTTCATAATTTTTTATATGCCCCCCTGGCTGGCCCTGAGTCCTCCCCCCTCCCTCCCAGGCCCGCCCGCCCATAACACTTGGCACTGGCCACATATGATTCTTTCCTGGTGAACGCTGGCCACATTATGATTATTTCCTGGTGAACGCTGGCCACATATGATTATTTCCTGGTGAACGCTGGCCACATTACGATTATTTCCTGGTGAACGCTGGCCACATAAGATTATTTCCTGGTGAACGCTGGCCACATAACATTATTTCCTGGTGAACACTGGCCACATTACGATTATTTTATGGTGAATCATTGCTGCGTTATAATTATTTTATGGTGAATCATTGCTGCGTTATGATTATTTTATGGTGAATTATTGCTGCGTTATGGTTATTTTGTGGTGAAAGATTGCCGCATTACGATTATTTTAAGTGAATCATTACCGCATTACTTTTACCTTATGGTGAAATATTGCTGTGTTACGATTATTTTACAGTGAAACATTGCTGCGTTACGATTATTTTCATCAGGAGGCACAGGTTTTCTCGCCTGTAGTGACAAAATTGCTAGAGATGCCCCTGCTCGGGAGTCAAACTAAGCCTCCAATGAGTGCTGCTCCTTTATTTACTCTGGGACAGTAGTAAGTGTTCTGGAAGAAAGCAAAAGAAAAAAAGGAACGCTCTTTGGTGCATTAAGGCCCGGTTCACATTAGCGGCTGCTATCCGGAATCGCCGTGCCGGAGCCGGACCGCATGCGGACCGGACGAAACGGACGCATGGCATAGCAATGAAAGTCTATGCGACCGTTCACATGCGTCCGTTTCGTCCGGACCGGAGCCGGACCGGATCCGGACTCCGGCGTCCGTTCCAACATGCGCTATTTTTTGGTCCGGCTGGTCCGGCTGACGTATCCGGACCGGAGCCGGAATGTTGCATCCGGCCAATGGAAACCAATGAGAACCGGAGAGCGCACAACACACTGGCTATAAAAACCGGATGTTGTACCACACTTCCTATGCTGACTCTATGGTATGGTGGCCATTTTGGATGGGGACCACATGGCACCAGCGTTCACAGAGTGGAGCAGCAGTGACTTCATGCTGGAGCTCTTTGGCAGCAATATGGAGCAGGATCTGTCTGATAGCGAGGGGGTGAGGCCCTACACATCAGAAGACCTCATCCTACAGGTGCAGCAGGTACCAGCCCTGTGGGACAAGGGGGATGCGGACCACAGCAACATCAAAAAATGCAGAGGCCTGTGGAAAAAAATTGCCAAGCTGTATGTGGAGGACTTTGAGAACTTGAGCAAGAGACAGCAAGGCACAGAGGGTATGTTGACTAGAAGTTTTTTGGGGGGGGCTTGTGGTTTAAGCTTGTGATGTATTCCACTTTTGCTATGGATTTGTGTTGCCCACCCACCTGTTCCCCACCCACCTGTACCCCACCTGTGATGTATCCCACCCACCTGTACCCCACCTGTGATGTATCCCACCTGTGATGTATCCCACCCACCTGTGATGTATCCCACCCACCTGTACCCCACCTGTGATGTATCCCACCCACCTGTACCCCACCTGTGATGTATCCCACCTGTGATGTATCCCACCCACCTGTGATGTATCCCACCCACCTGTACCCCACCTGTGATGTACCCCACCTGTGCTGTATCCCACCCACCTGTGATGTATCCCACCCACCTGTACCCCACCTGTGATGTATCCCACCCACCTGTACCCCACCTGTGATGTACCCCACCTGTGCTGTATCCCACCCACCTGTGATGTATCCCACCCACCTGTACTCCACCTGTGATGTACCCCACCTGTGCTGTATCCCACCCACCTGTGATGTATCCCACCCACCTGTACCCCACCTGTGATGTATCCCACCCACCTGTACCCACCTGTGATGTATCCCACCTGTGATGTATCCCACCCACCTGTGATGTATCCCACCCACCTGTACCCCACCTGTGATGTACCCCACCTGTGCTGTATCCCACCCACCTGTGATGTATCCCACCCACCTGTACCCCACCTGTGATGTATCCCACCCACCTGTACCCCACCTGTGATGTACCCCACCTGTGCTGTATCCCACCCACCTGTGATGTATCCCACCCACCTGTACCCCACCTGTGATGTACCCCACCTGTGATGTATCCCACCCACCTGTGATGTATCCCACCCACCTGTACCCCACCTGTGATGTATCCCACCCACCTGTACCCCACCTGTGATGTATCCCACCTGTGATGTATCCCACCCACCTGTGATGTATCCCACCCACCTGTACCCCACCTGTGATGTACCCCACCTGTGCTGTATCCCACCCACCTGTGATGTATCCCACCCACCTGTACCCCACCTGTGATGTACCCCACCTGTGCTGTATCCCACCCACCTGTGATGTATCCCACCCACCTGTACCCCACCTGTGATGTACCCCACCTGTGCTGTATCCCACCCACCTGTGATGTATCCCACCCACCTGTACCCCACCTGTGATGTATCCCACCCACCTGTACCCCACCTGTGATGTATCCCACCCACCTGTGATGTATCCCACCCACCTGTGATGTATCCCACCCACCTGTACCCCACCTGTGATGTATCCCACCCACCTGTACCCCACCTGTGATGTATCCCACCCACCTGTGATGTATCCCACCCACCTGCGATGTACCCCACCTGTGCACATAAAACATACACAATGACCAATTATTATACATCAATAATTTATTGTAAAAAATTAATACATTTAAAATCACTCAAAAACTTGAAACTCTAAAATAAACACATTTCAACAAAACATATTAACCTCCCTGGCGGTAAGCCCGAGCTGAGCTCGGGCTATGCCGCGCAGGGGGAGATCTCAGCCCCTGGTGGGGCGATTTTTATTCTGTAAATTGCTGTGCGCGCAGCCAGCACTTTGCTAGCCGCGCGCACAGCTTGATCGCCGCCGCTCTGCGGCGATCGGCTGCACGCAGCGGCGAAAGAGGGCCCCCCCCCGCCAGAGCCCTGCGCTGCCCGGACCAATGAGTTCCGGGCAGCGCTATGGGCTGGATCGGAGGTGTCTGACGTCAGGACGTCGGCTGACGTCCATGACATCATCCCGATCGTCGCCATGGCGACAGGAGAAGCCAAACAGGGGAACGCGTTGTATACGCGTTCCCCTGTTTGCTATAGATGCCGGCGACGATCGCACTAGAGGGACACATGCGCCCTCTAGTGGTGTTTCATGTAGCTACCACTCTGGTAGCTTTACATGAAACAAAAAAAAAAAAATTAAAAAAAAAAGTTTTGTTTGCCAATTTGGCAAAAAAAATTAACCGCCAGGGAGGTTAAAAACCAAACATTCACCCTCGTCCTGGTGGTGTGGTAAAATAAAGTCTCAGTTGGTCCCTGTTCCGCAGTGACACTACCCTTGGCCTGGTTGCATACCTCCGCAGGGGCATTAGTGGAAGCACATTCGGGGGTTCCGGAGTCTCTCTTTCCTCCTGCCGCACAAAGTTGTGGAGGATGCATGCTGCCTTCACCACGACAACTGCGTTGCCCGGTTTCAGCAGCATGGGCGTGTGGAACACCCTCCACTTTGACACCAGGATCCCAAATGTGCACTCCACCATTCTCCTTGCACGGCTCAACCGAGCATTGAAGTGTAGCTGGCTGGCATCAAGTCCCCTGTCTGGGTACGGACGCATTACATGGTCGGACAGGGCGAAGGCCTCGTCCCCCACAAACACATAGGGGTAGGCCGGTGCCCTTGTCCCAGGCCAGGGTCTGTCACGGGGGAGACGCAGTCTGCCTTCCTCCATCAGCCGGCAAAGGGTCGTACGCTGGAAAATTCCAGAGTCATTGGAACTACCGTACGACCCCACGTCCACGTACACAAACTTGTAGTCCGCATCTGCCACTGCCATTAGAACAATGCTAAAGTATTTTTTATAGTTGAAATAATGGCTGCCACTCCCCACGGGTTTCTGAAGCCGGATGTGTTTCCCATCCAGTGCGCCAACACAATTAGGAAACTTGCACTCGGTCCAGAAGCCCTGGGCGATCTCCTCCCATTTCGTGGTGTCCGGCACAGGCATGTATCTGGCCCTCAGTCGCGTCCAAAGGATCCTCGAAGTCCTCACGACGATGCCTGCCACCGTGCTCTTCCCAATACGAAATGTGACATGTAGCGATGTATATGTTTGTCCAGTTGCGATGTACCTACAAGAGAAATAATCGAAATCAATTTTTCATGTCGTTACAGGAGAAAGGTTCAAGACAAGGTGGCGCAATATACGGGATGCATACGTGAAATGGCTACGGAAGAAAAAACTTGACGAACGAAGTGGCAGTGGCGGGGGAAGGCGACAAAAAGACTACCAATTTGCCAAGCAATTGTCTTTCATCAATGCAAGCCTGGAACCTAGACTGTAAGTACCACTACTGTGGGCAGGAACTGAGAGCTCATTTACCATGACTTCGGCCATGTATTGCTATGGCCTCAATTCCCATGGCTAGCGAACTTTTCTCACAAGCTTTATCAAATGTTGGGTAGAAACGGTTGATAAAGTGATTGCTAGTGTTTGCTAGCTCTGTGAATTGACGCCACATGCTGTTTGGCACACCAATAAATATTGTTTTTATCTACAGGACTGAAGACAATTTGGAGCAAGAGGAACCGACCCAGGAGGCACGGTTCAGCAGTGAGGAGAGCTTGGTGGATGATGACGTCGCCGATGTAACCTATTGCCCCGAGGAGAGGAGTAGGAGGAGGGAGTCCTTAATCCCAGCTCTCTCCTTTGATGATGACTTGGCAGAAGAGAGCTTGGATGTTGAGGTTGCAGGACCGAGTGTGGAAGAAGCTGAACCTCCACAATCGACCGCTATGGAAGCTCCAGGGGAACAAGAACAAAGTGAGGAGCACCGAGAGACTGCAGCACAACCAGCGCGCAGGGCAACCTCGACACAGGCCAGAGGACGGGAAGATGCTGCCACACCACCAGTGAGGACCACCACACCAGTGAGGCGTCGAGGTACCCTCCCCCCAACAAGGAGAGAGACAGAGTCCGAGATGTCCGGGGCTGTCTCCGGACTTCTCGGGATTCTTCAGAGCCACCAAACTCTCATAACCCGGCAGTTGCAAGATGAGGACAGGGGCCATATCATGGAGCAGTACAAGTCCCACATCACTTCACTGCAATGTGAGCTCGACGCTGTACATGGGCACTACAGGGACGAGCTTAAAATGGTGCATGAGATGCACAGAGGAGAAATCGACCAACTGCGTGCGCAGCATCATCAGTCGGTGGGCCAGCTGCAGAACATGATGCAGCAAATGCATCAACAAAGCAAGGAACTACTGAAATTGCAGGCACACCCATGTTTTCACACTGTGATGTCTCTAATACCATATCTGGAAAAGGTGCCTTCCCAAAACCTGATGGCGTGCCATTCCAATTTGCTGGAGGTGATTAAACAGCACATGGACACGCCATTATTGCAACCACCAATTTTTAGACCCCCACAACCAACAGCGGTGCCCACCTGGCAATCATCACAGATGTACACCGGCTACAGAGGCAGTCAATATGGGCCACCGCTGTCAGGGTCCAGCTCATCCACGACCAGCACCCAAGAGAGTCCAGATTTCCAGGCAGCAACTCCCACCTTTTCTAGTAGTGGTGCCGATACAATTTGAAAAAAAAAGTCAAATTGTTCCTGGACATGCTCCTCTGAATACCTCCGATCCTCGGAGGAAGGATACCATCACAGGGCTTTTTAACTTTTGGTTTTGCTGGACTTGAACTTTAGGGCCTGGTGTCCCCGAAAGACACTACCTGGGTCACAACCTTGTGCCTGTTGCACTGCACCTGTAGTCCTGCACCTGTGCCTTTGATTCCTCTTGTTCCTTACTTTGTTGATCCTAATCACTTGCACAAGACCCTTGGAGCCATGGGTGAAGGACACCTTCACTGGTCGGTGAGAGGCCTAGCCTTTTCACTGACCTGTGTCCTTCATCCATGGCTCAGAGGGTCCTGTGCCAGTGGTTAGGTTTTTAAAGCACTTCAATTTTAGGGCCTGGTGTCCCCGAAAGACACTACCTTGGTCACAACCTTGTGCCTGTTGCACTGCACCTGTAGTCCTGCACCTCTGCCATCGGTTCCTCTTGCTCCTCACTTTGTTCTTGTTCCTAACCACTTGCACAAGACCCTTGGAGCCATGGATGAAGGACACCTTGACTGGTCGGTGAGAGGCCTAGCCTTTTCACTGACCTGTGTCCTTCATCCATGGCTCAGAGGGTCCTGTGCCAGTGGTTAGGTTTTTGAAGCACTTCAATTTATTAGGGCCTGGTGTCCCCGAAAGACACTTGGGCAGCTATGCCCTACAACTCTTCCAGCACAAAGTTGGTGGTTGGTGTTCCTTAAAACTGACCGGGCTATACCATAGATATGTTATTTTTTTGTCTTCCATGTTGGAAGAATGTTTCCATGTTGGAAAGTGGTTGTTTTTGCAATAAAAAAATTTGTTTTTACATACCTCAGTGTGATGAGTAGTTGTTCTTGTGGTGTGACTGCTCTCCTGAACGTGGTATCCTTCTTCCTAAGGTCATCCTTCACCATCTCCAAAAGGGTATCAAACCTGTCAGGAGATGGAAAGGAAGAAGCTGTAAAGTATGTTGTGGGACAAGGTGTTGGGTGGAGGATGGGGGAGGTGTGTTTACAGAGGTTTGGGAGTGTTGTGGAGGGTGGGGGTGTAGTGTATAGCTAGGTATACAGGGGTGTGGGGGTCAGGGTGGTGTGTTTAGCTAGGTATACAGGGATGAGGTGTTGTGGGGGTGAGGGTGGGGTGTTTAGGAATGGTGGGGGTTGGTGTATTTAGGCCTATATACTTACAGGGGAATAGACATCCGAGTGTAGCTGTAGAACTTCTGTGGGTGTCGTCTGAGGTCCCGGTAGAGGGCCTGGAACTCTCCCTTCCTCTGCCTCCTGGCTAGTAGAGGGTGCACCCACCATCTCCTGCGAGGAGCACGCCTTCTCCCCACATAGTAGTAGGTAAACAACAGGAAGGAGAGAATTCCCAGGTAATAAGCGTAAAAAATGACTGGATCCATGGTCCCAACTGCTGTCTCTGTATCCAAGGATGGTCTCCACACGTCCAGCTGTCTCCAACAATGACCCCAGAGCTTCTGCTGACCTCCCAGAACCCCAGGTATTTATACAGGTTGTTATCTCTTTAAGAATCCGGATCCGGACCGCAACCGTGTTCATACCGCACGGAAACCGTATGCAACCGGACCGGATCCGGACCGGATCCGGACAGGAACCGTACGGTTCAGGTCCGATCCGGCTCCGGTGCGGTCCGGACATCCGGTGCGGTTTTTGCAAAACCGCAAGTGTGAACGGGGCCTTACTTTTTAATACGCTTCTTGTAAAAGGTAGAAAAAAACGTACAAAATCCAAATAAAAAAAAGGCTCATCACACTGAGAAGTGTACATCACTGTTTCCCTCAGATGGTAACACTGCTACAGTCGCCTCCACACTGTGGCCAATAGTGAGGGAAATCCAAGGATTCAGAGCGCCGGCGGGATCTGGGGTTCACGGAATAGTATTGGCAGCTGCCCTGAGCCTATTGCATCAAATATAGCATCCACGCTGCTTGTAGCTAAAGCCCCATCTACACGATGGGACATTGCAGCGATCCGGCGGCTCGATTAGCCGCCGGATCGCCTCTTCCGCGTGCCCGCCGCGTCCCCACTCGCCGCACGTGCGCCGGCATCAATACCCGCTCGATTCCCGCTCGTCGCCGCGCTGCTTATCTTCCGCTCGATTCCCTGCCATTGTCCCCTAGCAGGGAGCGAGCAGGGAATCGGCGGAAGCAAGATCCGTCCTGTCGGATCTTATCAATCGAGCCGCATAAGCGGCTCGATTGATAAGGAGCATCGCGGCCGCATCTACGCGTGTAGATGCGGCCTAAAACTTGTGAACTCAGAATTTACGATACCTCTGTGACAGTCTGAGTCTCAATTGTGTGAGGATTGAGTAAACAAAGGGTCTTATCTATTAGTCATAAATCAGCTAACATCCTCTCACCCCATTTAGATGTCCTGTTTCATTTACGGCATCTTAATAACATGTATTTATGCTTGCAAAAAAATCTATCTATTCCCTTTTGATGTATGTATATAGCTGTTGTTAACAGGATTAAAGTCTGAAGAAGTCTGCACTAGTGTGTGGCACACATCAGATAGATTCCTGTCAGATTCGACTTGACAGGCATCTGACAGAAATCTATCTGATGGTCGAATCTGCTGCAAATTTATAAGTGTATGGCCACCTTACTCTTATTCTTTTAAGTTAGCCAATAAATTGTATCATTCTCATTAAAAACTTATTGCTTTTCACTTACCATAATTGCATTCCTCCTGTTTTTCCTCTTCCTATTCACCTCAATAAACCCAGTCACAGAAATCTATTGGAAAACTACCATGCTACTGCCTCCATGGTCAGTCATAGATTTTGTATTAATGGTAGCCCTTTGGAGTGCCAATCAGGGGCGTAACTTAAGGGGCCCATACACTCAGCCGATTTTCTGGCCGACCGATCGATCCCGATCGATCAATCGATCGTTTGCAAATCGGTTGGCCAATCGACCGATCGATGGCCGATTTCGATCGATTTCGCTGGATTTCCATCGAGCTGGCAGGATGGAAAATTTAGGTCGATCTGATGAGATTGCTTATCAGTTTGCATTGGCCTTAATGGAAATCTGATGGCAAAAAAATGCCATCAGATAGAATTCCAATAGATTTCAAACTGAAATCTATTGGAATTCTATCCTGGTAAAAAATGTTCTAAAAACGCATCAGATAGATCATCAGATGCATTTCTTATCTATCTGCTGCCAATCTGACGAGTGTATGGGCACCTTAAGAGTCAGTGGGCACCCCTGCAAAACGTTGGATGGGGCAGAACTGGCTCTGCAGACTTCTGCAGCATCACTTCAGTACACAGCACTTGGGGAGGGGTAGAGAGGCTGGGGACAGGGCGCTGTACACAAGACCCTGCTGAACACTGAATAGGGACTGTCTACAAATCTTTGTCTGCAAAACCTTGTATGATTCCAGTGGCTGAACAGATGTAGTCATTAGAACAATTGTGCAGAAAACAGAAAGATTTTTCTCTCCGTGCCCTTAGTTTTCAATCTCTCAGGACAGGGAAAAGAAACTTCTCCCCCCCATGGGGCCCCGTGTGGCCTCTGGGCCACTCTGCGGCTGCATCCCTTGCAGGGTCTATTGTTATGCCCCTGGTGCCAATGACCATTCATGGGCTTACATATATTTGATGCAGTTTGTTTGGTCACATAATTTTGTATGCACATCATTTTGTATGCATGTATTTTGCACTGGGGCACCAAGTGATGGGTGGGGCAGGTGCTCAGCACGGGTGGGGCTGGACACTCTATCCTATATCTACACCCATCTTGTCTTGTGTGACTGTTAAACACCTGATGAAGGACCTGCGTGTCTGTAACATGTAGTGTCTGTTCTGTAATACAGCACCTGTTTGCAGCCAATGGTGTGCCGCCTCTTTCTTCAATTTGGTAGTACCTAGACTGAGTAATCCGGTCGAGGCATGGCACCAGCCCAGGTCCAGGAGTTTACTCCTCGGCAGCTATTCTCTGTGGATTATGCATTTGTACTCCATGCTACTGCCTCAGCCTGCCAAGCATCCAGTGCTCCAACCATGTAATGTGACCCCCCCCCCCCCCTCACCCCAGCTGGTAATGCAGATTGTTGCAGGCACAATTATATGCTGGCTTGCCTCCTCCTGTGTTGCGCATTCTTCTCCATTGTTGCCAGAGGAGCCTGTACCATGTGACTCCACTGCATGCCACATGTACTGACATCAGAACATGCAGCAGGGTCACATGGTACAGGCGCTCAGTGGCGATGAAGAAAATACACAGTACAAATTGATTAAAGTGGACCTGAACTCTTCCACGGGAAAAATAGGAAAATATAGAGAGATGCACCCTGTATGTATTTAGAGTGTAACCTGTTTAATTCCCATTCATTTGTGTCTAATCACAAGTTGTAATTTGATCTCTCCCCGTGTCACATGACTGCCATGGCAAGGATGACAGATAAGCTCATTTGAAAGCACAGGATGTTAACAATATGTCTGCTTCCATGAATCAGGCAGTAGAAACAGTGCAGATTTGTTTTTGGATATGTATCAGCTGTAACTAAGAAATTTTTTTTTGTTTAAAGGTTATTATGCTGTTGTGTATCTTTGAGAGCAGAGAGGACGTTCTGAGTTCAGGTCCGCTTTAATATATTGAACGTAATATTGATCATAATATCAATCGAAAACAAAATCAATAATTGAATAGTGTTCGGCCAGTTTACAGACAAGAATACTCTACTGCTACTAATAATTACCTTTAAAAATAAAAAATGTACAATTAATATACGGAAACTAAAAGAAAATGGATATGTCAAAAGTTCCATGCAGGCATAAAAGTAACAAAATTGACCTAAAGTTTACATACAATGTCATTAGCATAACAACAGTGACATCTAGTGGTAAATATAAATAGCACAATCTGAATTCACATTCAAATGCATACTAAAAATTAGAAAGACATATAAATACGTAGCTAATCATTACTACAGTAATACAAGTTAATATCTATTTTTAAATTCAGACCCCTCAAATGCTAAGTATCCAAAAGGTATATAGTATATCTACTTCATCTTATTTGAATGGCATACATTAAAAAATGGCACGGGTAAATTTGGGCGCAGGGTAAAGCTGAAAGACGGCTTACCCTGCTGTAGCCAAACTCCTGCCCATGCTAAATACTATTCCTCCTCTGAGTTGTAGCGGGGGGACATGTAATTTGATCTTTGGCTATTGCCGGCAGCCGAAATTAGTCACTGAGCGCCGCTATAACTCGCATTACGGCCCATGGTGGTGGCTAAATCATCGACATAGGTTAAGATTAGCTGTAGGGGGGAGTGTTAAGGTTAGCGGTGGGGGAGTGGTTAGGCATTGGTAGTGGGAGGGTTCAGTGTGAAAACAGGCTTAGGTTTAGCTGTAGTAAAATATTGGTATTTAATACAGATATTTTAATATATTTTTTTTTCCACTTTAATAATAGAATATCGATACATTTATAAATATTCTACTATTAGCTTTTCTGGGCGCCTAAATCTCTGGGTGACATGTTTTGATTTACTCATAAATATGCTTTTATAAGCATTTTTAGAGAGTCTAGAACAGGGGTCCCCAAACTGTTTTAGTCAAGGGTCGGGTCAACATACTTTAGACTGCTGGGGGGCCGAGTGTACATAGCATGATGTAGATAAAAAATTACATTGAACCTAGGTAGCGTAAAAAGCGCCTGAAACACAATCCCCCACACGCAAAGCACTCAGTGTTCAAAATACATACTGTATTTTCAAAAGTTCCCCCAAAACAACCCCCTTTCCCCAGTAATTGCAAGGACTGCAAATTATCCACCCCTACGCATGCATGTGTACACACTGCTTTTATATTACCTCTAACCACCCCACCACCACCACCACAATGTTTTTGCGCACTAGACAGTGAAGCATACCCAGGTGACAACCTGCCATACAATTGGATAACAGTGCCACCTAATGCGGAATTGGATTGGAAGCCAGCGATTTACTTCTTGCTGGCTTCCATGTGGAAACGTGGTTCCAGCACTGCTGCCGCATCTATAAGTAATAAATTTTGTGGCGTCTAGTTAAAAATGGTGCCGGAAAAAAAATGGCGCCACCTTCTGCCCGATATATGTTAATATATATGTTATATAAAATTTGTGGGTTATGTTCAGAGTGTGGGAAATTTTTTGAAAAAAATGACGTGGGGTCCCCCCTCCCGAGCCTCTGTAACCCCTTGTCTCCCATGCAGGCTGGGATAGCCAGAATGCGGAGCCCCGGCCGACTGGGGCTTCGCACCCTGAGCTATACCAGCCCGCATGGTCCATGGTATGGGGGGGCTTCGGGGGGGAGGGGCGGCCCCCGGAGCCCTTGTCCAATCCATGGACAAGGGGCTCTTCCCCACCTCCGGTGCCCCAGGAGGAGGCGGGGGCGACGACTCCCTGGGGGGGGTTCATGGTGGCATCTGGGAGTCCCCTTTAAGAAGGGGACCCCCAGATGCCCACCCCCCTCCCAGGAGAAATGAGTATAGGGCTACTTTGTACCCCTTACCCATTTCCACAAAAGGTTAAATGAAATAAAAACACAACGAGAAAAGTCCTTTAATGTTCTAAATTAACCAGAAATACTTACCTGTACCTTTAAGAAAAAAATCCCACGCCAATCAGGTCCCACGACAGTATCCTCCATCTTGCGACCTTCTGTTACATCTTGATTGAAGATCTCCGCCGCCCCAACGCCACACACGCCGCCTCCGCCGCACTGCTCTTAGCTATACTTAGTATAGCTAAGAGCAAAAAGCATCTTTAAATTTTAGCTCCAATGGTCCCCATTGGATTTCTTAACAGACCAATGGGGATCAGGAGGATCCCCATTGGTCGATAAGGAACCAATGGGGAGCCTTGGAGCCAAAATTTAAAGATGCTTTTTGCTCTTAGCTATACTAAGTATAGCTACTTGGTATAGCTGAGAGTTGCATCTATGCATCTATATAGACGCATTAGCGCTAGCTGCCGCTGCCCTCCCTGCCTCCCCCCACCTGTCACCCTCACCCATGCTAGCACTAGTGTTGGGCGAACAGTGTTCGCCACTGTTCGGGTTCTGCAGAACATCACCCTGTTCGGGTGATGTTCGAGTTCGGCCGAACACCTGGTGGTGTTCGGCCAAACTGTTCGGGTTCGCCCGAACGGTTTAATGCCTGGCCGAACAGGGCCCCTGTTCGGCCGAATACGGCCCCCCTATGGGGTCGCAGGCATAAGGGGGGAGCATGCCCCGATCGCGGGGGGGGGGGGGTCGGAAATTCCCCCCACCCCCTCCGCTAGCGCTCCCCCCTCTGCCCGCTTCCCCATACAAAAGTTTAAGGAAAGTAAAATAATACCGGTGGTAGTGGCTGGCAGTGGCACTGTGAAGTGAGTCAGGAGGAGGAGTCCGGAGAGTGACGCGTTGAGGGAGGCCGGGCAGCGGGCGGTTCAGCGGTAGTACCCTTGTGGTACTTCCGCACTTTCTCTGACCTCACGTCCTCTGCGTGATGACGCATACGAGGGTACGCGTGACGCGTACCCTCGTATGCAGAGGACGTGAGGTCAGAGAAAGGGCAGAAGTACCACAAGGGTACTACCGCTGAACCGCCCGCTGCCCGGCCTCCCTCAACGCGTCACTCTCCGGACTCCTCCTCCTGACTCACTTCACAGTGCCACTGCCAGCCACTACCACCGGTATTATTTTACTTTCCTTAAACATTTGTATGGCATTACTAAGTATAAGTATAGCTAAGAGCAGTGCGGCGGAGGCGGCGTGTGTGGCGTCGGGGCGGCGGAGATCTTCAATCAAGATGTATCAGAAGATCGCAAGATGGAGGATACTGTCGTGGGACCTGATTGGCGTGGGATTTTTTTCTTAAAGGTACAGGTAAGTATTTGTGGTTAATTTAGAACATTAAAGGACTTTTCTCGTGGTTGTGTTTTTATTTCATTTAACCTTTTGTGGAAATGGGTAAGGGGTACAAAGTAGCCCTATACTGGCATTTTAAAGGACTTTGCTATTAACCGCTAAAGTCGGCGGGCGTTTAATTTTCCCACGGTCAGAAGAAGAATATTCAAAATCGATTTTCTCAAAAACTATAAGGTCTTTTTGAAATATTTTTTTTTCCTTTTGTTCACAACTTTCTTCTTAACATTCCCTGCAAATTTGGTGTTTTTAGCTTTTAAGAGGGCTTTGCTATTAAACATTAAAGCCGGCGGGCAGATATTTTCCAAACGGCAGCAAAGCAAGGGTTAAAACGATAAATATCGTTTAGGAGCAATACAAATATAAATATAAATGATAAATATCGTTTTTAAAGCCGGCGCCATTTTTTAGCTGTCAAAAACGAAAAATAACTAGCGATAGTGGTTCTCTATGGGGCGCCGTTTTTTAACTACGATAACTGGCGCCATTTTTAACGGACCCCCATTTGCGTGTGGAGGGCCTGTAAAAAAGCCTCAGGTGGCGGCATTCGGCCCGCGGACCTTAGTTTAAGGATCACTGGTCTAGAAGTTCAAACCACATACTGCAGGCCATAAGGGCACTACAATAAATGAAAAAAAAATTCTGTCACATCAGGTGAAATACTGAGTCTCAAAATATTTCCTTGACTGTTGTTTGGGACTGGAATGGTAAGAAGTTTTCGGGTTTCCTCCCTGTACTCCCATTACCCTCCAGTCGTCTCATCTCCTGTAAATAAAACTCTTTGTCAATCACTACTACCCCACCACAAGCTAACACAAGACTACCTGGTGACCATTAAGTGGAGAATCAGATGCAGACAAAATTAAGGTATTTGCATGAATTTGAATACATTTTTCACTACCATTTCAGGGTTGCTCAGGGTGGTGGGTGGGATGTACACTTAAAATACATTCTTTAAGCCTAGTTCACTGTGCTTTGTTCAGTCTCCATTGCAGTTCACACATTTTCACATGTGTTGTTATGCAACTGACCACTGTGAATCCAGTTTAAAACTCACTTTATAACTCTTCCACATATTTTATACTAACAAACTATACATTTGGCATATGATTTAAGCAGGGCTGTAACTGCACATTATAGGGCCCCCCAGCAAAACTTTGATGGAGCACCCCAATGTTCACACCCTTTCTCTTGCCTATCCCTGGTTACCCTCACAGCTTTGGAACCCATCTTACAAGGGTCATGAAATAAGTGTGGACATTGTAATCTTCACACCCATAACAAGTGTAGCCACAAAAACACCTGATCTGAAGGATGGACCCCTTTATAGGAGGGAGGGAAGTAGTAGTTGCCCCCCCCCCCTTACTGTGGCCCCTGGGGCTGCTCCCCTCTAGTTACACAGTTGGATTTATGATATCTACTTTGTGCAGGGAAAATGTGTTTTCCAACAACAGTGTACAGAGATCATTTTTATAAGACAAAGTTAGCACAGTTCCAGTGGGTCATAAGTTTATCTACACATTGCTAGCTGTGCCTGGTTCAGTATTATATAAGTAAAATAAGGTTTATGATTATCCCTGCAGGGATGCGGAGAACACTGAGCACAAAGAACTTGGCAAAAAAAAACAAAAAACAGCTCCACCAATACAGACATACATAGCAAGGAAATGAGCAGCGCTACTTAAAAACAGACAAGTGCCTACCTGCAAAAGAGTGCAAGTCCCACTTGTGGGATCGAATACACACCGAGCATACACATGACCTGTCTACCACTGGAGAATGTTGGTTTCCTGTAACAGCTTGCATGCAACCCATTAAGTACTCGTCCCTCCCACTGCGAAAAAGTCAATCCTCCATGGGAGGGGCCTAACACTAACTAAATCCTAACCTATGTATATGCATAGCCTGGGTGCGCTACCAAGTAAAATAGAAAAAACGAAAATTGCGCAAAAGGTGGATCAGCGCAACACCAGGCCGCCTCCGAATGGCCTCCAATCAGAGGTGCGCAGAGCCCCCCCAGGAACTACAAACGCACCTTGAACCCAAACAGAAGCTCTGCATATACACCAAAAGCATGGCTGTTAAGTGGGAGCAGCTGACCAAAAACAAATTAAATTAGTACATAGCAAGGAAATGGGCAGTGCTACTTAAAAACAGAGAAGTGCCTACCTGCAAAAGAGTGCAAGCCCCACTTGTGGGGTCGAATACACACCGAGCATACACATGACCTGTCTACCACTGGAGGATGTTGGTTTCTTGTAACAGCTTGCATGCAATCCATTAAGTTCTCGTCCCTCCCACTGCGAAGAAGTCAATCCTCCATGGGAGGGGCCTAACACTTCATGGGAGGGGCCTAACACTAACTAAATCCTAACCTATGTATATGCATAGCCTGGGTGCGCTACCAAGTAAAATAGAAAAAATGAAAATTGCGCAAAAGGTGGATCAGCGCAACACCAGGCCGCCTCCGAATGGCCTCCAATCAGAGGTGCGCTGAGCCCCCCCAGGAACTACAAACGCACCTTGAACCCAAACAGAAGCTCTGCATATACACCAAAAGTTTTGGTAGAGAGGGGTACAGATTCCAGGAGCAGCTCACCATCACTTTAAAAGTTTCCATTTATTTCAACATCATTAAAAATGAAAAAACTTGGCACACTGTTTAAAAATATATACTTATCAGGCACATCAGAAGATCTAGAGGTGCAGAGGATGAGTCGACGGCCGTTTCGCCCCCACTTAGGGCTTTCTCGAGACCGAACGTCGTTCGGTCTCGAGAAAGCCCTAAGTGGGGGCGAAACGGCCGTCGACTCATCCTCTGCACCTCTAGATCTTCTGATGTGCCTGATAAGTATATATTTTTAAACAGTGTGCCAAGTTTTTTCATTTTTAATGATGTTGAAATAAATGGAAACTTTTAAAGTGATGGTGAGCTGCTCCTGGAATCTGTACCCCTCTCTACCAAAACAATGAATAATCTATGCAATTATATCCGGTTGATGCACCACCAATGTTGAAGTTATTACAAGTTTATCCTAATTTGAGTGCACTCGCCACATTTGGTCTCTATTCAAAATAAATATACACCAAAAGCATGGCTGTTAAGTGGGAGCAGCTGACCATACAGACATATAGCCCTTCTTGACAGAGGTGAGTCTTGATAATTGTAACAATTGTGGAATCGTCTCCGTGGTCAGCGCACCAGACGTGCGCTGACGCGGCGGATTTCCTCCACAAGCGTATTATGCGGACACCCAGGCTAGGTGCTATGCACCCGCAGAGGGCAATTCCCACCGGCAGATGGCGCTGTGGAGTGCAGGCGAACACAGCCGCTGCACAGCCACAGATGCCAAATGGGAATTGTACAGATCCGGGACAAGGTACAATCAGGCAGGGCTGGATAGCCCACAGGGAACAGAGCAAAGGGACAGAACCAATGTGTGCCCACCAAATTAGTCGCCACCCAGCGGCGGCGAACACACAACGGCGGAAACGAAGTAGGAAACGCAATCGCAAGAATGGCGATTGCCAATAGCGACACAAGACTGAGCAGGACAGAGCACAAGGGTAGCAAAGGCACAGCAAATAATACAAAGAGAAAGATAAAGAAAATAACAAACGCTAGCTGAACGTGAACACCGCACTCATTCGTAACAGTGCACGCGTTCGTGCGGGGTCTCCGCGTGTTACGCACAACAGAGACAAGCACGCCTAACTAACCAAAGACAGACAAACACGAAACAGAGAACGCGAGAGCTTGCTTAACGGTTACCTCACCGAGCCTACAGCAAGCGTTTCGAATCAGACAAGACAGACAAACGTGAAAGAGGAACTAGGCAGAAAGGATCCACTGCTCTTCCGTCAGAGCAAGTGTGATCCAAGCAGAAACACAGATCAGAAAGATCCACAGCCGCTACCGCTAGCGGTTAGTGCGATTCAGGAAGACAGATCAGAAGGATCCACAGCACTAGCGAAAAGTGGCTAGCGCGATCCCAAGAGACAGAACAGAAGGATCCACAGCGCTAGCGAAAAGTGGCTAGCGCGATCCCAGGAGACAGAACAGAAGGATCCACAGCGCTAGCGAAAAGTGGCTAGCGCGATCCCAGGAGACAGAACAGAAGGATCCACAGCACTAGCGCAAAGAGACTAGTGCGATCCAGAGAAGATAATAACAGAACAGAAGGGCCTACCAGTAGCAACCGCTGCTCTGGTTAGCACCCCACAGACAGACAGAACAGGCAATACAAATAATACAATCCTAACTAGACTAGGGAATCTGCCTAGCGCAGTCCCACGAATAACTCTAAACTAATCTTCAACGAGAAGTAGCATGGCTGACACTCACTAGGAGTGTATACTACAAACCCTGAAGGAATGACCAGCAAAGGACTGTGGGTAATCCCAACCTTTATACTGCCAGTCATCACAGGAGGCAGGTAGGGGATTTGCATAACGAATGTATGCAAATTCCTCAGCAGCAAGCTGCAGAACTGACAAAAGGTCTCTCTTAAAGAGACCTGCAGAATGCAGACGTGAACAGTGGTCAAAACGCTGCCTGTCTGCACAGGCAGCTGAGCAGATTCTTACAGTACCCCCCCTTCTAGGGTCGAATTCCAGACGACCCTCAAAACTGATATCTCCAAACCACTCAAACAGAAGACTCATGAAGGTCGGGGCAGCCCGACAAGGTCCAATTCCAGAGTCAGTCCACCCGAAACCGACCTCATCGGAAACAGAAGCCACCGAAACATGCCCATCAGTACTACCAGTCTCAGTATAACACCCATCAGGACTGTGAACGCCAGAGAAGAAGCCATCGACACCCTCCAGACAATACCCACCACCTTCCAAGGAGCGTCCGAAAATACCAAACCTGCCACAATACCTGTTCGAAGTGTCCCTTACAACACAAAAGCCACCGTTGATCTTATTCAGGGTACCAAGCAAAATTTCTCCCGGAATCTCCCAGAACCTTTTGAAGCTCCACAGAGATCCCAAGAGGGCAGAACAATCACCAGGCTCACATGGAGAATTACCAAGAACCCCCATGGAACCAATGACAATTCCGGATTCAGAATTACGAGGACACCCATCAAGATCAAGACTTTCAGGGACCACTTCTGGGCATGCAAGCAGGCAGGCCATATCAGAGCATGTCTCCACTGAGGAAGCATCTGAGTACGCTGGTAACCGAGGCACACTTGGGCTTTCTGGGTCACAGAGCACACTGGGGTACACCAGCACAGGAGAAACCTCAGGACATGTTGGGGAACTGCCAACCTCAGAGTCCGGCACGACAAGACCAAAACCAGTACCGGGCAGAGAATCATCATGAGTGGAAGTCACAGGCACTGGACTTTCAAAAGAAGCCTCGGATACAAATTCAGAAATTTCTGTGACAATAATATCATCATTGACTACATATGAGTGAAGCTCCATCAGAGCTGAAAAGGTAGCCAGCAAGGCAGCAATGCCTACGGAAGAGGGTAACACCTCAGAAGGACTTGGGGGGCAGGAGACATCTCCTACAAGTTCTGCGCCCTTTGGGAGGAACTCGGAGACCTCCAGAACATCGAACAAGACCTCAGGAACATCATTTTTCAAGTTTTCTAGGAAGGATTCTGAACTATCCATGTTACAGGGCAAAACTGGAACTTTATCTTGTGGACAGGGCAGATGTCCCAAGGAAGGTTCCACCATAAACTGAGATTGAATTTCATAATCATGAGAGGAATGTACAGGCATATTCACTGGACCACACACTGACTCCCTAACTTTAATCTCACTGCACCCAGAATTCTGCGTAGCAGTCAAACTAGCTTGCAATTCCAAAACTGCAGAAAAACAGGTGAAAATAGCAGCAATACCTAGACGAGCCTCTAGGGACACTGCAGGAGATATTGTACAAGGCAATATTGACTCATCCAGAGTACAGGGTGGAGAGTCAATACTTTCTTCAGAATCAGACTCGCAAATGTCAATGCGAGTGGACATAATGTATTTATTCATGATACAGGGCAGGCTCAGAGACATCTTCTCTGGACAGAGCAAAGGTGCTTCAGTATCAGGTTCGCAAACCCAAGGCGCTGTCTCACTCTTGGACTCGGCTAACAATGTCGAATCCGAGGAGTCAGAACGCGAAATTTGCGAATCCAAGATCGCAGTTGATTGCGAAAGTGGACATTTCGAAGACAGGGATTCAGAGATCTCCAGGCTGAATTGCTGGATCTCAGAAACGCCAGCTGACAATGTGCTTTTACAAACATCAAATGAATGAAGTACACGTTGTTCATTTAGAATCATTTTCCACATACAAATCAGCGGACTCACAAAGTCAAATTCACACCCCTTTCCTTTTCTTAAGGCAGAAGCAGAACTTATACATGCTCTCAAGACAGACTCACTTCTGGCAATGTAGTACTCACAAAACGACTTTGAATTGTTCTCCAATTCGTACAGCCAGCGATTCGAGCTGCTTTTTCTGGAACGGGGGCTCCCATTCACACCTGACTAGGTCTGAGCATACATACTGAACAATATTAGAAGAAGGAGTTGTGACAACAACATGAGAAACTTTATTAATCACATTACCCTTACTCTTGAAACTGCATAGTTTGGGAATTTTCCCCATAGCAAGATCATAGATGGAGGATCTTAAAGTAGTACTGGGAGAAGAAGATCTGTTTTTTACAAGACAAGGGATCCCACATATCATTGACAAAACTGACACACCCACGCCGATCACAATCGGCAGGAACATCTGAGAAACAGGCATCAGATCGCACAGATTCAACCTCCAAACAAACAGAAGAAACTTCATCAGAATTCACACAGGTGTCCACAAATGAGGCACACTCATTCATCTCAGGTCGCACAGTGCTTAACCACTTGCCGACTGCACGCTTATACCGTGCGTCGGCAAAGTGGCAGCTGCAGGACCAGCGACGCAGTACTGCATCGCCAGCTGCAGGCTGATTAATCAGGAAGCAGCTGCTCGCGCGAGCGGCTGCTTCCTGTCAAATCACGGCGGGGGGCTCCGTGAATAGCCTGCGGGCCGCCGATGGCGGCTCTCAGGCTAAATGTAAACACAAGCGGAAATAATCCGCTTTGTTTACATTGTACGGCGCTGCTGCGCAGCAGCGCCGTAAGGCAGATCGGCGATCCCCGGCCAATCAGCGGCCGGGGATCGCCGCCAAGTGACAGGGGACGTCCTGTCACAGGCTGCACAGGACGGATAGCGTCCTGTGCAGCCCCGATCACCGGGGGGACAGGTAGGAGAGGGAGGGGGGTGAATGTCGCCGCGGAGGGGGGCTTTGAGGTGCCCCTCCCGCCAGCCACACACAGGCAGGAGAGATCGGACCCCCCCAGCACATCATCCCCCTAGTGGGGAAAAAAGGGGGGTGATCTGATCTCTCTGCCTGCACCCTGATCTGTGCTGGGGGCTGTAGAGCCCACCCAGCACAGATCACATAATACAATGCTGGTCCTTAAGGGGGGGTAAAGGGTGGGTCCTCAAGTGGTTAAACTCACTTACTTTACCCCAGGAAGACAGGAAGAATCATGTGATAATGGTGTCTCTTTATTGAAAGTAATTGGGATCAGGGACGAGCACCGATTTTTTTAACTGCTTTTATATAGTGTGCGATCCTAGCTATAATAGGATCCACATACGCTTTTGTCTCAGGCAATGACGTCTGAAGCAAATCAAAGGTTCCCTCTGCCCTGGGAATTTTGGTTGGGCTGGTCATTCTCTAACGATTGTGGAATCGTCTCCGTGGTCAGTGCACCAGACGTGCGCTGACGCGGCGGATTTCCTCCACAAGCGTATTATGCGGACACCCAGGCTAGGTGCTATGCACCCGCAGAGGGCAATTCCCACCGGCAGATGGCGCTGTGGAGTGCAGGCGAACACAGCCGCTGCACAGCCACAGATGCCAAATGGGAATTGTACAGATCCGGGACAAGGTACAATCAGGCAGGGCTGGATAGCCCACAGGGAACAGAGCAAAGGGACAGAACCAATGTGTGCCCACCAAATTAGTCGCCACCCAGCGGCGGCGAACACACAACGGCGGAAACGAAGTAGGAAACGCAATCGCAAGAATGGCGATTGCCAATAGCGACACAAGACTGAGCAGGACAGAGCACAAGGGTAGCAAAGGCACAGCAAATAATACAAAGAGAAAGATAAAGAAAATAACAAACGCTAGCTGAACGCGAACACCACACTCATTCGCAACAGTGCACGCGTTCGTGCGCGGTCTCCGCGTGTTACGCACAACAGAGACAAGCACGCCTAACTAACCAAAGACAGACAAACACGAAACAGAGAACGCAAGCGCTTGCTTAACGGTTACCTCACCGAGCCTACAGCAAGCGTTTCGAATCAGACAAGACAGACAAACGTGAAACAGGAACTAGGCAGAAAGGATCCACTGCTCTTCCGTCAGAGCAAGTGTGATCCAAGCAGAAACACAGATCAGAAAGATCCACAGCCGCTACCGCTAGCGGTTAGTGCGATTCAGGAAGACAGATCAAAAGGATCCACAGCGCTAGCGAAAAGTGGCTAGCGCGATCCCAGGAGACAGAACAGAAGGATCCACAGCGCTAGCGAAAAGTGGCTAGCGCGATCCCAGGAGACAGAACAGAAGGATCCACAGCGCTAGCGAAAAGTGGCTAGCGCGATCCCAGGAGACAGAACAGAAGGATCCACAGCACTAGCGCAAAGAGACTAGTGCGATCCAGAGAAGATAATAACAGAACAGAAGGGCCTACCAGTAGCAACCGCTGCTCTGGTTAGCACCCCACAGACAGATAGAACAGGCAATACAAATAATACAATCCTAACTAGACTAGGGAATCTGCCTAGCGCAGTCCCACGAATAACTCTAAACTAATCTTCAACGAGAAGTAGCATGGCTGACACTCACTAGGAGTGTATACAACAAACCCTGAAGGAATGACCAGCAAAGGACTGTGGGTAATCCCAACCTTTATACTGCCAGTCATCACAGGAGGCAGGTAGGGGATTTGCATAACGAATGTATGCAAATTCCTCAGCAGCAAGCTGCAGAACTGACAAAAGGTCTCTCTTAAAGAGACCTGCAGAATGCAGACGTGAACAGTGGTCAAAACGCTGCCTGTCTGCACAGGCAGCTGAGCAGATTCTCACAATAATGCAGGCATGCTTTCCAAGATGATGTCGGCAGGTGCCGGAGGCCCTCAGGCCCGCTCCTTGGATGACTCTACTCCTAGACCCCACAGCAGCATCCAGGGTGGTACAAGGGACCTGCTCAGACCTGTACATAAATCGTTGGAGAAGCACATGGGCCCACAAGCTCAAAAAGCCGATGACCAGCCATTGGCCTAACCAATGCCTGGTAGTGAGAAAATTGACAATATTCACTATCCAGGCCCTCTCTGTCAAGAAAGACCTTGAATACTTTGCCAGTAGATTGGAGAGATCTTTGAGGAGGTAGCTGCATGATCTCCATAAGGACATCTTAGGTATTGGGCACATTGTGGTCTTGATGGAGGAGAGGAGGGAAGAGCATGATTCTAATATGGAGGCACTAAAGGACAAGGTAACCAGGCAAAAGGGATAGATAGAATGCCTAGTCTCAACAATTGACTATCATGAAAACAGATCTCTGGGGCAGACTATTAGCATCTCAAGTCCAACCGAACGGAGGATTTAAAACCGATCCTCGTTGACATTTTTAATCTAAACCTGCAAAGGCCTATTGAGATCAAGCGAGCTCCTAGGGCCATAGGAACTTAGACCCTTATTGTCCAAGGAACATTATTTGCCTCCTTCTGAGATTTCCAGATGTGGAACAAATCTTTACTGCTATGAGGGGCAAAGATCTTCTAGATTTTGATGAGGAATGCCTCGCCATCTTCCCAGATATATCTAAGTGTAATTTAATGCAGTGAGGAGCAGTCAGATTGGTGCTCGAGTTGATTAATCAAGCAGGTGAGACATATTTTGGGGGTATCCTTTTGCCCTTATTAATATAGCCCTTATTGCTACTGCAGATCGCAGTGTTGAAAACAAGGGATAACTTGCAAACATTTACAAACGATCTAGATCTTCCTGACACTTTTTTTTTGCTGATTGGCTGATCTGTGTTGACCAGCAGGCTTTGCCACAATTTGAACACAAGGAGGAAAAAAAAACATGTGGAATAACAAAGGTCTAGGGGATGGTCCAGAGCAGATGATAGCTAGTCTCCCCTCTTTGGAGATTGTTGTAGAAGAAATGTTTTGGTAGGTGCCGTACATTCATCAAGGCTGAGTACCAGTTGCTGCTAAATGTATTTTATTCCTTCATGTTTATTTTTTTTATTCCTCTGTTCTCACTCAGTTATATAAACCCTTGGGCCCCATGTTTTATAATTTACATTTAAATGCACCACTGCTTAAGACAACTGTAAACTGCATCACCTCATCCCAATACTTCTGTATTTTAAGACATCCCCACAAACAATGTACCATATCTGCATCTGGTGTTCCACATTTGGGACACGCTAATCTGTACTTGGTACTACTTTATTTTTTATGTTGAATACTTACTTTGCATGATAGATAGAGCATCATAAGGTGTGACCCTCTTCAGGACTCATTTATTATCACTGTACGCATGATGTTGTTACCGTCTAAAATTTGAGGTTTTAAGTTTTCTTTAGGGGAGTATTAGTGCCATGCCATTATGCTGGGATGTGCTAATTTCTCTGTTTTCAGCTGCATCAGCTCTGTTTGTAAAAACTGGTGGTTTTCTGCATGGACAAGTGTGTCCCTAGCCTTATCCTTGGCTTCTTTCACCTGGGAGACTGAACTGTGTGCTTGACAGGCAGTTCAGCCTCCTCCTGTCTGCTGGCTACTGAGTGCTCTCTGGCTGTAAATTAGTGCAGACCAATGGGAGGGTTTTTACCCCCACACGTGTCAGCACTTGACAAGCAGTGAAGGTAACCTTGCAGCAAAAAAGGTGTTACATCTGAGTGCAGCCACACTCAGATTTGATGTTAGCTGCATTTGCACTGCCCGTGCTGGTTGCTAGCAAGTGCCTGGTGGATGCATAGAAGCAAAGCAGGTGACAGATGGAAGAAGACCCAGGTATGGCCACAGTGTATTTTTTTTTTAAATCAGGTACCTTTTAAGTACTACATTTAAAAAAAAATCTGCTGAAGAGTTCTCTCCAACCATGAACATTGCCTGTAGAGATGGCCCAAACGGTTCGCTAGCGAACAGATTCGCGCAAACTTCGCTGGTTCACGTTCGCGGTAAACCGTGAACTATATGTGAGTTCGACCCGCCCCCTATACTACATCATTAGGATCAACTTTGACCCTCTACATCACAGTCAGCAGACACATGGTAGCCAATCAGGCTACACGCCCTCCTGGAGCCCCCCCTTATAAAAGGCAGGCAGCGTCGGCCATTTCACTCACTCGTGTGGCTGCAGTAATTAGAGAAGGGAGAGCTTGCAGCAGAGACATTAGGGAAAGCTTAGTTAGACTCTTGTTAGGCTTGTTAGCTTGCTTCTTGCTGATATTTAATGCTAAAAGCACCACTCAACAGCTCTTTTGAGAGCTAATGTTGTTCTTATGATTTTTTTTGTGTGTGTATGTGACCCAAAGACACTTGTTGCATATACAGCCCTGCCAGTCAGTCGCAGCTGGCCCTTGGCCCCTTGGTAATTCCTACTGTGCCACTGCCAGGCCCAGCACCTTCAGTGACTACCTGTTCACGGTACCTGTGTGTGTGTGACAGCTGCACATTTGTAATACCAATCCCTGCATACCTGTTTAGTGCACCTACCTATGTGACCGCACGCAGTATTATATACCAGTCACTGCACCTGTTCACGTTACCTGTGTGTGTGACAGCTGCACATTCTATTGATACCACTTCATACCTGTTCACCTAGTGCACCTACGTGACCGCACGCAGTGTTATATACCAGTCACGGCACCTGTTCACAGTACCTGTGTGTGTGTGACAGCTGCACATTTGTAATACCAATACCTGCATACCTGTTCAGTGCACCTACCTACGTCACCACACACAGTGTTATATACCAATCACTGCACCTGTTCACGGTACCTGTGTGTGTGTGACAGCTGCACATTTGTAATACCAATCCCTGCATACCTGTTCAGTGCACCTACCTACGTCACCACACACAGTGTTATATACCAATCACTGCACCTGTTCACGGTACCTGTGTGTGCGTGACAGCTGCACATTTGTAATACCAATCCCTGCATACCTGTTCAGTGCACCTACCTACTTGACCGCAAGCAGTGTTATATTATATACCAGTCACTGCATACCTGTTCACGGTACCTGTATGTGTGACAGCTGCACATTTGTAATACTAGTCATTGCATAATTGTTCATAGTACCTGTGTGACTGCGCGCTGTTTAATATACCAGTCCATGCATACCTGTGAACTGCACCTGTGTGACAGCTGCACATTGTATTGTAATACCAGTCACTGCATACCTTTCACTGCACCTGTGTGACTGCACATTGTATTAGTCAAGTCAGTGCATACCTTTAACTTCATCCCCCCCCCCCCCCCCCCCCCGATATGGACAAAACAACAGGCAGAGGCAGACCCAGAGGCAAGCCACCCGGCAGGTCTGTTCGAGGTTCTGCTGACGTGATTTTGTGCGGCCCTGGACCAAAGTATAGTGCTCAGAAGAAGGCACGTCCCATCAACTCCCAAGATTGTCAGGACATGGTTGACTATTTAACACAAAACACCTCACCTTCTGCAGCCACCAGCGCTACTACAAGCACCACATCTGCTGCATTTGACACTTCGCAGGAGTTATTTGGTGGAGAATTAACTGATTCACAGACATTATTGTTACAACAAGACGAAGGCGCTAAGCAAGTTACACCACCTCATATGTCTGAGTTAGGCGACACTATGGATGTAAGGTGTGAGGAGGAGGATGATGAAGTACCTGCTGTTGGTGCAGTTTTGGAGGTTTCTGATGCAAGCGAAGCTAGGGAGGATGATTCTGATGATACAGATCTCACGTGGGTTCCCAATAGAGGAGATGAACTGGGGGACAGTTCAGAGGGGGAGTCAGAGAGGAGTAGGAGGAGACGAGTTCCTGAAGGAAGCAGGTGGAGCTCGTCATCAGAAACAGCTGGTGGCAGTGTCTGGCGCCATGTATTGCCACCTATGGACAGCCAGTCAACATGCCCTTCAACGTCAGCTGCTGACACCACCATAGGGCCATCACCCCTCGGCTCAGCGGTGTGGAAATTTTTTTTGTGTGTTTGCCTCAGATCAGAGCAATGCCATCTGTACTTTCTGCCGGCAAAAATTGAGCCGTGGAAAGGCCAACACCCTCGTAGGGATAATTGCCTTTACGAAAGCACATGGAGAAAAGGCACAAACTGCAATGGGAAGACCACCTGAGGAAAAGCAGCACACAAAAGCAAAGCCACCCTCCTTCTCCTCTTCCTCCTTCAGGTGCATCATCTTCAGCCGCTTTCTCCCTTGCAGCTTCACAATCACAGCCACCCTCCTCCACTCCGCCTCTCACCTTGAGCGGTTACTGCTCTTCTGCCCACAGCAGCAGCCAGGTGTCCGTTAAGGGAAATCTTTGAGCGGAAGAAGCTAATGTCTGCCAGTCACCCCCTTGCCCGGCGTCTGACAGCTGGCTTGGCGGAACTGTTAGCTCGCCAGCTGTTACCATACCAGCTGGTGGACTCTGAGGCCTTCTGAAAATTTATAGCCATTGGGACACCGCAGTGGAAGATACCAGGCCGCAATTATTTCTCAAAAAAGGCGATACCCAAACTATACCGTGAAGTTGAAAGGCAAGTGATGTCATCTCTGACACACATCGTTGGGTCAAGGGTCCATCTGACCACGGATGCCTGGTCTGCTAAGCACGATCAAGGCAGGTACATTACTTACACAGCCCATTGGGTCAACCTGGTGATTGCTGGCAAGCAGGGAGTACGTAGTTGTGCAGCGGACCAAGTTGTGACACCTCCACGGCTTGCAGGCAGGCCTCCTACCACCTCCTCTCCTTCTTCTCCTACTCTTCCTGCTACATCCTCTTCGCTGTCGTCCTCCTCCTCCTCCTTGGCTGAGTGGCAGTAAAACTCTACTGGTGCTGCGATCTCCTCTCCAGCTACACAGCCCCAGCTCCCCAGGGTCTATGCTGCATGCCAGGTACGACGGTGTCACGCCATCTTAGACATGTCTTGCCTCAAAGTGGAGAGTCACAGTGGAGCAGCTCTCCTGGCTGCTCTTAACAAACTGGTGGATCAGTGGCTGACCCCGCACCAACTGGAGATCGGCAACGTGGTGTGACAATGGCAGCAATCTAATTTCGGCTTTGAATTTGGGAAAGTTGACACATGTACCCTGCATGACACATGTGCTGAATCTAATAATTCAGAGATTTGTGTGTAAGTACCCAGGCTTACAGGACATCCTGAAGCAGTCCAGGAAGGTGTGTGGGCATTTCAGGCGGTCTTACCTGGCCATGGCACGCTTGGCCGATATTCAGCGGATAAACAACTTGCCGGTGAGGCGCTTGATTTGCGATAGCCCGACTCGCTGGAATTCAACGCTCCTGATGTTTAACCACCTGCTACAACAGGAGAAAGCCGTCAAAGAGTACTCTATACAACTACAGTGAAAGGACATGCTCTGAGGAGATGGGAATATTCTGGCTGCAGTACTGGACACTCATACGAAATGCCTGCAGGCTCATGCAGCCGTTTGAGGAGGTGACAAATCTGGTGAGGTGCAGTGAAGGCGCCATCAGCGACTTGATCCCATATGCTTTCTTCCTGGAGCGTGCCATGCATAGAGTGGTGGATCAAGCTGTGGAGGAGCGTGAACAAGAACAGGAGGAAGAGTTGTGGGATCAATTCTCAGCAGAACCAGATGTTTCCTCAACACCTGCAGCAGCACAGAGGGGGGAAGGAGGAGGAAGAGTTGTGTGGGGAAGAAGAGTCAGATGATGAGGAAGGTGGGTTTTTTTGAGGAGGAGGCGGAAGAACAACCGCAGCAGGAGTTGCAGGGGGCTTGTGCTGCTCAATGTTCCCGTAGTATTCTTCGTGGCTGGGGGAGGAGGAGAACTTACCTAACATCACTGAGAAGAGCAAGAGAAGATGGATAGCACGTCTGCATCCAAATTTGTGCAGATGGCGTCTTTCATGCTGTCCAGCCTGTTGAGGGACCCCATATAAAAAAACTCAAGGAGAATGAGCTGTATTGGGTGGCCACGCTACTAGACCCTCGGTATAAGCACAAAGTGGCGGAGATGTTACCAACTCACCTGAAGGCAGAAAGGATGCAGCGCTTGCAGAACAAGCTGGCTAGTAATCCTTCTCCCATGTCCACGCAGGCAAGGACAGGACGCTCCAGCAATCTCATGGTGATGTCGGACATGGGGACATTCTTTACTCCAATGCCTCGCCTTAGCCCTTCCGGATCCACCCTCCACCAACACCTCGAATGGCAGGTAGCTGACTACCTGGCCTTAAGTCTGGATGTAGACACTATGAGCAGCGATGAATCCCTGGACTACTGGGTGCGCAGGCTTAACCTGTGGCCAGAGCTGCCACAATTTGCCATACATCGTCTGTCTTGCCCTGCCTCAAGCGTCCTGTCAGAAAGGACCTTCAGCACAGCTGGAGGCATTGTCACTGAGAAAAGAAGTCGCCTAGGTCACAAAAGTTTTCAGTACCTCACCTTTATCAAAATCAATGAGGCATGGATCCTGGGCTACTGCCCGCCCGAAGACTAAGTCAGTCCCCACACAGCATCTCTGCCTGCACGCCATGTGACTGCCTCCTCCGCCACCACCAACAAGGTCCAGGACTCCAGGCGGATTCCTAAATTTTTAAGCAGCGGCCGCTATAATTATTTTTCTGGTGCATGTACATGCCTGCCTAATTTTTCTGGCTGCACTGCGGCTGCAACAACAAAACAAAAGGCATGTACATGTGTGAATTCCCCTTCGTGATCGTTACCTTGCCGCGGTGAAGGGGCTTGCGTATCACAATAAAGCAATGACCGCCGGCTATATGAGTGTGTTGGGGGGGGGGGGCACACCCAAGATAATAAGGTTGTTGCTTCATTGTGGACAGACCAAATTCGATCAGCTGGACAGTCACTGTTGTTCTGTCATTGAACTACCTAAGCCCGGTGACCATATGGGCTGGAAAACCGCCACGGCCTGCACTCTGGCCATGGTGCGCACCAGTCCAGCACGGCCGTCACTACACAAACAGCTGTTTGCGGTGGGTTACACAGTGAGTTTGGTATGTCAGTGTGAAGCAGTACTCTAATTACACTCCCTGATTGATGTATACACATGCAAGATGTTTTAAAGCACTTTAGGCCTCCAATTTAGCATGCAATGTGATTTCTGCCCTTAAAATGCTGCTGTGCGTCAAATCCTGATTTTTCCCCGGGACTTTTGGTGTGTATCCCACTCCGCCATGCCCCCCTCCAGGTGTTAGACCCCTTGAAACATCTTTTCCATCACTTTTGTGGCCAGCATAAATGTTTCTAGTTTTCAAAGTTCGCCTCCCCATTGAAGTCTATTGCGGTTCGCAAAAGTTTGCGCGAACTGAACTTTTGCGGAAGTTCGCGTTCGAGGTTCGCGAACCGAAAATCGGAGGTTCGAGCCATCTCTAATTGCCTGTAGGTGTCATTTTCTCCATGCAGAGGAAGGATAATCCCCTCTGCCCCATATTGTATACAGAGACATCAACAACGTCACCATAAAAATGTTATAAAGATATTTATTAAACAAAATCTCTGTGATTTGGATAGCCTAGTGGGAGTTCACAAAGGGGATGAATGGAAAATTACTTTCCACACCCACTTAGTGCATTTTAATATCTGATGATTCCACATTCTTACAAACAATATTTTCACAGACTGGAATATCATGCCTAACCAACAGAGTTACCTTAGCTTGGGCACACCAGGCAAGAGTCTAGAATTTATCTTTAGATAGAAAAGAAAGAAGAAAAACTACCTTTCCAAAGCGTAAGGGGAATTCTAGCTTTCATCATAGGTCTTCCTTCTGAGGTCTATCTCCACAGATATGAGGGGTAGTCCTTACCTCCCTGTGCACAAGCTAGGGATGAACCCATTGTTCTTGACATGAACAAGGGGGTTTTGCAAAAGGGAGGAAAGATTTTTGCCCCATCATACTGAGCAACCCATGTCCTGGGTCAAGTGGGCTGGCACTGTTCAGGCCATGTGTCCCAAGGTTACAGCTCAAGGGCATAGCTGAGTGATATGTGTTATTACCAGTGTAAGGCCTCTTTCACACAGTAGGCTGAACTGTGTGCTTGTCAGCCAGTTCAGCCTCCCATCCACCAGCCTCAAGTACCATTCAGCTGCAATTCAGTGCTTGGCACACGCTGGTGTTATCTGGTGGCAGAGAACCACGACATTTCGCATCTGAGCACTGCCGAGGCTGTGCTCATATTTGAGCGGTAGCAAGCGCCAGGATGGTGCAAGGGAGCAGCTGATAGGCGTTGAATTCACCACCTTCAGCCTGCCATGTGAAAGCAGGTAATAAGTGTAGCATTCATCTCTCCTAACTTATTGGTATTTAACAATGCCTTCCTATATCTAAATATGACTGCACCATAAGTAGAAGAAGAGTATTGGTTTCAGTTGTTCCAGAGTTTTCAAGCAGCCAAGTTAATCATCACCCAGCAGTTTTCAAAACTGAATCATAAAAATAGAAATGCAAGCAACATAGACAACCATAACCAGTAGTCCATGCTAGTGATTGTTATCAAGACCTTGGTGGGAGTAAGGTTGGGTTTACACTTAGGGCCTGTCTGTGCGTCAGTTTTTCTGCATGAGTTGTCAGACAGTTTTGCATTGCTGTTAATTGTTTTTCTGCATGTGAAAAACATATTGAAGTGGGAACTAGCCCATCGATTAATATTGGTTGCAGTTTTCCTGTACAGGAAATGCACAGAAAAACTGACGAGTGGAGAAAGGCCATCAGTTGCTATCAGCTATAACACAGCACACAACTGATGAGAAATGATTTTCCATGCTTTTCTATGGGTCAGTTTACATATATTTCCTAATAGAATGGTAGCCCATTGTGCCCATGTGTGCCACCTGGGGTAGTGCGCACGCAGGCCATGCATGCAGCCACCTGTAAATGGAACAGGCTAAATTACTAGTGTGTTATAATATAGATGTAAACTGACCCACCAGGAAACATTAGAAATGCCTTCTCATCAGTTGTCTGTTGCAGTATAGCTGACAGCAACTGGTGTGTTAACCCAGCCTTAGACCTCTTACAGTTACAAGGTCTGTCGTCCACAAACTTGAACCCTCAGGTGACAATTTGACTTCAACCACTTTCTGATTACAACTTACTAAACTTTTCTCTGTCCTCCTCTAAGAGGCGTATCTAGAGGGGTGGAGACATGACTCGTGCCATGGGCGCCACAGCACCATGGACGCCATACCTGTCCCTGTGCTGTGCCCCCATGCCTCCCTGTCACTTAGACCTCAGATCAGATTAATTATGTTATCTGGGGAACATGGTTACTTAATTTACGTATGTAGGGCATACTTGGGTTAGTGTTAGAAAAGAGGACAGAGAGGGAAAAAGAAAAAAATATTTCCAAAATGTAACTTCAGCAATACCCCAAGCCCAAAAACACATGCAACCATAACACATGTACACGAGAAAAGATGCTGTGCTGTGCTGAGGGGAAGGTGGCTTTGAGTGGGGTGGGGGGAGGGGGCAATTTCAGTGTTTGGAATAGGCTCTATATTACCAAGATACGCCCCTGCCTCTGCTTTTCCTAATACACTGGCACAAGCATGCTCTCATATACACAGAAACTACTGCAACCTAGACATGCAATCTGTCTCCGATGCCCTGACATGTCTTCTCACGTCACTGATGAGCTGAAACCGTTGGAATTTTGGCAGCAGACAGACTAGAAGGAGGCGTGCGAACTATAAACACCAAAATACTAGGCTGCTACCATCTCTTTTTAATGGGAAAGAGAAGCCCACTCTGGCTGATTCTAAGACCTGTAAATAAAAAGGATTAACACAGGCTATTCTGGGTAATAACACTTCTCGGTAGCGAATCTTCAGAAAGCGTGGATGCCTTCTGGTTGGCTGAAACAGGGTGTAGCTAGGCAACAAATGAATTTATTATAAATGCAATATACAATAATATATACAGAAAATCGTTAAAAGTAACAATTATAGAGATAAAAGTAGCTCAATGTAAAAATAAAAAGGAGAAGAAACAAGTGAAACATTATACTTAGAGTTCAGGTGGAAATGTCCTTTTTGGGGAAACCACGTTAAGTTCCTTTGTTTCTGGATCAGGGGACGCAGCGTCAAAGTCCAAACAAGATAGATACCAGCATGTCCTCAAGCTGGCAATATGTAATCCGGATGATGTTCAAAGTGGAGGACAGAGATCTTGGGTCCTCTGTTCTAGTTATACTCCTGGCACAGTAAGGAGGAGTGAGGGCGGGGACCACACACCCCGGGGTCCCTTCTCATGGAGAAAACTGCACTACTGCAACATACTACTTTGTGGACTACCTTCTAACAGACCCGCTCCAGTCGGTACTGTACTCAGCTGCTCATACTCCTGTAGTATCACTGGGGTACTTTGGACCTGTCTTACTTACGGTCCATAAGTCGGATTGTGCTGGAATCTTCTCAGTACCAGTGCCAGGTAAGGTCAGACACACTCTGCGAGTTTGAAGGGCCTGGCAGCTTTGAAACACTGGAAATATGACAAATATAGCAGTTTATGGATTATTTTATAAATAACGGTTCACCAGGAGTTTGTAGTTCACAGCTGGAGAGATTTGAGTTCCTTTGAACTTCTCAGCTCAGGGCATACTCTTGCTGGGGGTTGGTCCACTTTGGCTACACTAAGACCCTTTATGAGCTTCTGTCAGCCCAGAAGTGTGGAGACCTGATTTATGCGGGTCCTTAACACAGCTGGGTGCCTGGGAAACTTCCCTGAGAAGGTCTCTTAATGACTCTAGCCATTTGGTGTAAGAGAAACAAAGTTGTCTTTTAAAAGAAAAAATGTCATTCTGATTGCTGCAATGAACTGTGCAATCTAACCAGGAAGCGATTAGAAAACCAACTGCACGGATCTTCCCGATTCGCCTGCGCTTCTCACGGCTGGCCGTGACATCTTGTTTAGCAATTCTTAACTCCCTTTTCCGGCCCCCTCCTCCTTATCCTTCTTCATGCTTATCAGCTAAAGAATTTGCAATACATGATAAAATTGACAAAATCTGTAGTGGTGTTTCCATACAGCCATCTAATTCCATCCACACCTCACTTCTTGACTGCTCTCTCTCCGCTTTCTCTGCACTTCTTCCAATCTCCAAATCTCATCTTACCACGTCTTCTTTGGATCCTATTCCCTCCAATCTCATTCCGCAGCTATCCTCATCCTTCATCCCTCTACTAACACCGCTATTCAACCCAGAGGCGTTCCTACTATTGGGCACGGGGTGTGGGCGTGGTGCACCAAATGTCTGACAGGTAGGGGGTGTCGCCACGACCCCCCCCCAGCAGCAGAACAGGAGGGGAAGCTGTGCTAGAAGGAGGGGCAGTGGGAACAACAGCTGGGAGGGGGCCAGAACCCCCCTACCTCACCAAGTTGGCACGGTGGGCGGATAATTACTTCCGTGTTCCAAGCAATGGAGCGCAGCGTCACCATCATCACAGGTCTCCGCCTTCAATGCCGCCCACTGTGCTTCCTGATTAGCGAAAGCACAGCGAGCGGCATTGAAGGTGGAGACCTGTGATGATGGTGACGCTGCGCTCCAGCGCTTGGAACGCGGAAGTTACGTGAGTAAATATCCGCCCGCCGGGCTTGTTTGCTGCCGATCTATGGAGGGGGAGAGAGCAGAAGGAGGGGACCCAGGTGAGGGAGGGAGGGGTTCTGACCCCCCCTCCCGCCGCTGTCCCCACTGCCCCTCCTTCTAGCACTGCTTCCCCTGGGGGCAACTTTACTAGTTTCACTGGGGGCAACTTTACTAGCTTCACTGGGGGCAACTATACTAGCTATACTGGGGGCAACTATACTATCTATACTGGGGACATCTATACTACCTACATTGAGGGCAACTATACTATCTATACTGGGGACAGCTATACTACCTACATTGAGGGCAACTATACTATCTATACTGGGGGGCAACTATACTAGCTACAATCGGGGCAACTATACTACCTGCACTGGGGGTAACTATACTAGCTACACTGGGGCAACTATACTACCTACATTTGGGGCAACTATACTTCCAACACTGGATGCAACTATACCACTTATACTGGGTGCAACTATACTAGCTATATTGGAGCAACTATATTGGGGGCAACTATACTAGCTACCTATAATGTATTACATATACTGGGGCAACTATGCTACCTTTACTGGGGCAGCTAAATTAACTATACTGGTGGCACCTATACCTGGAATTACCTGATGTGGCGCGCTTAGTGTGCTGTACCCGCTCCTTTCATTTTTTTTTGTTGGGGGAGGGGGTGCCTTATAATACCCAGCACCGGGTGTCAAATGCCCTAGGTATGCCACTGATTCAACCTATCCCTCTTTACAGGCTACTTTCCATCCTCCCTCAAAAAGGCTGTTGTGACACCACTACTTAAAAAACCATCTCCAGATCCCACAGAACTCGCCAACTACCGCCCTGTGTTACTTCTCCCATTCGCATCCAAATTACTTGAACTAAGCCATTATTTATCTACCAACTCCCTGCTTGATCAATTCCAGTCTGGCTTTTGCTCTAACCACTCCACAGAAACAGCCCTTACTAAAGCGGCCAATGATCTTCTTGTTGTTAAATCCAAAGGCCACTATTCCATACTCATCCCTCTAGATCTGTCATTTGATACTGTTGACCACACCTTACTCCTAAAGATACTTTCATCTATAGGTATAAAGAGCCCCACTCTCTCCTGGATATCTTCCTATCTCTCTGATTTTTCTCAGTCTCTTACTCAGATCAGATCTCATCTACCTATTGTTTTCCATCTACATACTTGGCAACTTAATAAACTCATTTGGGTTTCAAAACCACTTATATGCGGACGATACACAACTGTACCTCTCGGCCCTAGACCTTAAACCCCTCCTCACACGTGTTCCTGACTGCTTGTCTGCTATATCCTATTTCATGACCTCCCCGCTTCATAAAACTTCATATGAGTAAAACAGAACTAACTATGTTTTCACCGTCTCTGTCCACTTCTCTCCCCGATATTGCAATAAATGTTCATAACACCCCTATAACTTCAGTTTCCAAAGCATGGTGCTTAAGGGTAATATTTGACTCATCTCTCTTTTGTATTCCTCACATTCACTCCCTAACAAGCTCCTGCCATCTCCAACTTAAAAACATATCTTGCATCAGACCTTTTCTCACTCAGGACACAACTAAAATGTTAATACATGCTCTTATAATATCTCGGTTGGACTATTGTAACACACTACTTTGTGTACTACCAACTAATAGACTGGCACCGCTCAAGGCACTTTGAGACAGGTGTAGCAAGGGCTTATGGGAGCTCAGTCTGGGCAGGAGGAAGAGGAGGTGTTATAGGCCAGAGATTTCAGAGGCAGAGGGGAGGAGGGAGGAGGAGTGAACTTTTCACAGGCTGAGAGCTGGAGATGCAGAGCAGCTTGCCTGTGTGTAATGTGACAAACAGAACATGGTGGCTCACATTGTATCCCAGGAAGAAATAATCATGTACTGTTGAAGCTGTTTGCAGCTAGATTTGCTGTATAAAGTATTTAAACTTTAGATAAGATATATAAACAAGTTACTTGTTATAGTTAGATTTTCATCTCGGGCCCGATTTAACTCCAACTTACAAAGCTCTCCACAATCTCTCTCCTGTGGACATCTCCTCACTAGTTTCTTGATACCAGCCCAACCGCAATCTCAGATCTGCACATGACCTTCTTTTGTCCTCCTGTAGAATCACCTCCTCGCATTCATGTATACAAGATATACACATACTTCACCCCTCCTCTGGAATCCCCTGCCACAATACATCTGTCACTCTCCAACCTTTGATGTTTTAAACGTGCCCTGAAAACTCACTTTTTCCATCAAGTATATGCTCTACCTTAGGCCAGTTCCCCTTTGACCTGTGGCCAAGTTGTATTCTTATTAGATACAGACGCGTAGCTATCGGGGGGGGGGGGGGGCAGCAGAGGGGTACAAATTTCCCCGGGCGCTGAGACTTGAGGGCGCTCATCAGCCTGCACGCTGGAGAGGGAGGAAGTGGTAGAAGAACAGCAGCAAGGAGCCAGCTTGGCGATGGGACGAGGATGGGTGAGGCTAGGGCTGCTGCTAGACTGAAGGGCTGTCAGTGCATCCCTCCTCTCCTCATGCAGCCACACTGACAAGCCTGCTGTGCCTGTGAGACAGGCTCTGCAGACCTCTCCTGGGATGCCAGCATTAGCACACTGGACGCTATCTCCCAAAGCCCTGACCCTGGTGACTGGTGAGAGGACTTCCCCATAGGCATTATGAGGGCAGCCGCAGTAAGATGATTAATCATGTGTGACCTGTAGTGGAAACATTGTGTTCCTGCTATGCTATGCAATCTAATTGCACTACTTTTGATCTTCTTGCTGTTTGACCTGCTGGGACTCTCATTTGTGTGTGTGTATATATATATATACATACATACACACACACAGTATATATTTTAGTATTCATATAGCACCGACATCATACGCAGCGCTGTACAGAGTATATTGTCACCTAACTGCCCCTCAGAGGTGCTCACAATCTAACCCTACCATACATAGTCATACTGTATGTCTATGTATGTATCATGTAGTGTATGTATTGTAGTCTAGGGCCAATTTTAGGGGGAACCCAATTAACTTATCTGTATGTTTTGGGATGTGGGAGGAAACCAGAGTACCTGGAGGAAACTCACACAGACACAGGGAGAGCATACAAACTCCTTGCATATGTTGACCTGGCTGGGTTTCGAACCCGGGGACCCAGCGCTGCAAGATGAGAGCGCTAACCACTACGCCATGATGCTGCGTGTATATATCCTCCTGCTTAAAGAGAACCTGAAGCGAGAAATATATGGAGGCTGCCATATTTATTTCCTTTTAAACAATACCAGTTATACCAGTTGCCTGGCAGCCCTGCTGATCTATTTGGCTTCAGTAGTGTCTGAATCACACCAGAAACAAGCATGCAGCTAATCTTGTCAGATCTGACAATAATGTCAGAAACCCCTGCTGCATGCTTGTTCAGGGTCTATTGCTTAATAGGAAATAAATATGGCAGCCTCCATATACCCCTCGCTTCAAGTCCCGTTTAAGCTAAATACTCATAAATACTCACTACCCCACAGAGGGAGATGGATCCAGGGACGTCCCCCCTCACACGAGCACCTCCCACCTCCTCCAGCAGCACCAGGCGTTGCGGGCACGTTATGCGACCTATAATGTCCCCTAAAACGCAACGTCCTGGTGGGAAAGAAGCCTTAACCACTTGACGACCAGTGGATTTCTGTCTGATCTGTGCTGCGTGGGCTCTCCAGCCTGCAGCACAGATCAGGATTATGCCAGGGCGATCAGACTTACCCCCTTTTTTCCCCACTAGGGGGATGTCCTGCTGGGGGGATCTGATCGCCGCCGGCTCTCTGTGCTTTGCGGGGGGGGGGGGGGGGGCTCTTCAAAGCCCCCCTCCACAGCATTGTAGGATAGGCTTCAGCCTATCATATGCCGGCAATCCCCGGCCTCTGATTGGCAGCAGCGCCGTATGATGTAAACAGCGGGGATTTCTTCCCCGCGTGTTTACATTTTGCCGGCGAGCCGCGATCGGCGGCTCTCCGGCTGTTCACGGAGACAGCCTCCGTGAATAGGCATGAAAAGTTTCCATGGAAACCCGCAGACGACCAGTTTACGCCAATCGGCGTTAGCTGGTCATCAAGAGGTTAAGGCTCTGAACCACATGGGACCCAAATACATAGCAGATCGATTGGAACTTTAAACTCCTCCATGCACCCTCCGCTCTGCCAATAAGATGATGAATCTGGTTATTCCCAGGATACACTTAACATTTGGTGCTCGGGGCTTTTCCTATGGAGCCCCTGCTTTATGGAACTCGCTGCCACAGTCAGTGCCTCTCGCACTCTGGACAGCTCCTTCTCTGGACAGCTTTAAGAAAAGGGTAAAAACCCACCTCTATTTCTCCAATTCCATCCCCTATAGTTTTAAATAAGCAATGCTACTATAAATAAAATGGCCAATAATGACAGGTTATTTACCATAATAACAGCAATGACATACATATTAAAAAAAGCTGAGTCTCTAAGGCAACTATTTATGAATTAAAAACAAAACAAAATGGGTTTTTTTTTTTTTTTTTACAAGTTTGTTTGTTTGGTAACTGTGGGTTGGGGGACTTTGGAAGGGATTTGTTTTATTTTATTTTTTTAATTAACCATTTAAGGACCAGCAGTCTCTGGACACTTAAAGACCAGAGACTGCTCGTCCAATCCCGACGAAATCCCGACGAATCGCCGCACATACCTGCCGCAACCGCCGTCATCGCCGCTCGCCAAGACCCCCAGGGTCAGGAGCCGCTTTTATTGGCTCCTGACCCTGTTTTTCAATGTAAGCCAATGGGAACGGCTTACATTGAAAGACAGGGCCAGGAGCCAATGAAATCGGCTCCTGACCGGCTCACATGACTCTGCCGTCATAGAGACAGGCAGAGCCTGTGAGATGCGGCGAGAATCGTCGGGTTTGAGCGGCGCGATCGGCGTGGAGCAGCGGAAACGGCAGATGCGCGCTGCGGACAGTGATTGAGATCTACGCCCTGCCAGCCAGGAGCCCACCAATACAGGGCGTAGATCTCAATCACTGCGGTCCTTAAATGGTTAAAAATGTACTGAGCTTGTCATTTTCTATTTTACTCTTTTTTTTTTTTTTTTTTTTTCTAAACTTTCGTTATTATGAATGGATTTGGCCCCTGAACAGGGTCAAGTCCATTCATTCCAGGCACTGCTATTGGTTCAGGGGAACACTTGCTCTCTTCCACCAATCGCTGCGTAAATGGAAATGACAGCTTCTGTCTTGTGGGTAACATGTCAGGGAATATAGTAAAAATCACTGATGCAAATTAGTCATCATTTTTCCTGGCAGAATACAACTTCTGGGGGCAGGGAGAGATAAAAAAAATACATGAATGTATAACCTTCTTTTTAAACTGTGGGTCACTTAATAGGCTGCCACTGTTTAGAGACCGTAAAACATTCAGGCTGCATTCACAGTGGACGTTGTGGAGCTGCGTTATAAACTCCAATGACAATCCTATGCAGTGTTCCCAGTGCAACATCACATTAAAACTTGTACCGTTATGGTAACGCATTACCTCTAAATGCACACGTTACCAGGTACAGGAAAGCATACTTTTCATTGCCTGTATGCTTTACTGTACCTACTGTATGCAATGGTAATGCAGCGTTAATACTATTTTTTTTGCGTTGCGTTGTAATGCTGCGTTGCGACTTTAACATTGCATTACAACCCAAAGTCCCTTTGTGAATACAGCCTCAACCTACTTTGTAAATGATTAAATAAAAAAACCCTAGGATACTTAAAAAAAGTCATTTTTAGGAGTAGGGGACAATTATAATATTGTTTATCTTATCAGTTTATTTTCACCTCGGGTTCACTTTAACCTCCCTGGCGGTCAATTAAATCCGCCAGAGAGGCAGCGCAGCACTATTTAAAAACATTTTTTTAAAAAATCATGTAGCTAGCCTAGCGCTAGCTACATGATAGCCGCAGAGCAGCGGCATCCCCCTGCCCTCTCCGATCGCCTCCGGCGGTCAGGCCCGTCAGGAAATCCCGTTCTGAACGGGATTTCCATGAGGGCTTCCCCCGTCGCCATGGCGACGGGCGCGATGACCTCACCGGCATCGTGACGTCAGAGGGAGTCCCGATCCACCCCTCAGCGCTGCCTGGCACTGATTGGCCAGGCAGCGCACGGGGTCTCGGGGGGGGGGCACCCTCTGACGTGGCGGGTAGCGGCGGCGAGCAGCGGCGATCGAAGGTAACATGCAGCTAGCAAAGTGCTAGCTGCGTGCACAAAAAAAAATTATGCACATCGGCCCAGCGGGGCCTAAGAAATCCTCCTGGGCGGCTTACCCCGTGTCCAGCACGGGGTTACCGCTAAGGAGGTTAAAGGACTTTCGAGGTGAATTGCATAAAAAAAGTTACTTACCTCATTGCAAAAGCAGACCTCAGGGCAGACGAACAGCACCTTCCTTGTCACTATCAGGTGCTTTATCAGCCTAATCCACGCTTCATTGTAGGTCCCGACCCTCCCCAGGATCGCCTTATCAGAATCGCCACTTTAAAAATCTACCTCCTGCGCAGCTCGCAAAGCCGCGGCTGCGCAGGATTACAGCCCCGCTCGTGTCCGCCCTCACTCTGTGCGCTCTGTTATATGTCATGTGGGCAGCTCCACATGACCACCCACATGACTAACTACACTGCCAGCCAGCCGCGCGCCCCCTCAACAGAGAATACAAGCGCTGAGCGAGTGAGGACTCGCTCGCTCAGCGTTTGTATTCTCTGCTGAGGGGGCGCGGCTGGCTGGCAGTGTAGTTAGTCATGTGGAGCCCACATGACGTATAACAGAGCTAATGGAGTGAGGGTGGCCACGGGCTGTAAACCTGTGCAGCCGCAGCTATGCGAGCTGCGCAGGAGGTAGATTTTTAAAGCGGCGATTCTGATAAGGCGACCCTGGGGAGGGTCGGGACCTACAATGAAGCGTGGATTCGTCTGATAAAGCACCTGATAGTGACAAGGAAGGTGCTGTTCGTCTACCCTGAGGTCTTCTTTTGCAATGAGGTAAATAACTTTTTTATGCAATTCACCTCGTAAGTCCTTTAAGGCCTTGTTCACATTATAAATCGTCAGCGCTATTGCAAGCGCTGAGCGATTTGGAAAGCGCTTTTGTAAGCGCTGTCAGAGCGATTTGCAATTAGAAAAGTGTTTTTTAAGCGCTTTTGTGTAGCGTTTTTTTTCACTTCCTGATGTCAGTTTTCAAAGCACTTTTTCAAGAGCTTAGCGATTTTCCTATCTTTTCTATTGAATCGCAAACGCTCAGAAAATGGTGCAGGACACGTGTTTGCGATTGGATAGAAAGCTCATCACTCATATGAGAACACTCACATAGAGCAACATTGCAGAAGCGCTTTTAGGCCCCTTGCACACTGCAAATCCAATTTGCGATTCCGATTTTCCGTGAATGCTATCAAAAGAAAAACATTGAAGAAACGCAGCATGTAGTACCGATTAAAAATCGGAATCGCATGTAGTGTGCAAAAGGCCTAATGGCAATTTTTAAAATCACAGTGCTTAACAAAAAAGTGAAATCGCTCCAAGTGTGAACAAGCCCTAAGGAAATGTTGGAGGTTCCCTGTGCACACATTTATTTGTTGCCGGAAGCAGTCAAATCCAGAACCAAAGTTCTCTTTTTTTAAATTGGTAATTCTCAGTATATTTTTTTCTCCCAAATGTTTGACTGTTCTCTGTAAGGCCTTGTTCACATTATGAATCGTCCAGCGCTATAACAAGCACTGAGCGTTTTTGTGCACAATTTTTGTGATTCCTGGCGTTTTCTGAGCATTGGGTGATTTTGTGTAAGCGCTTTTCTAAGCGCCAGTGGCGGACACAGCCAGTAGTGGGCCCCTGTGCAAAATACCAATTGTGGGCCCCTAACAGGCAACTAAAAGTGGGTGTGGCCATAACTAAGTTGGGTGTGGTTACTATGACGCACACGGTTCCCGAGAAAACCGCGCGTGCGCCATTCAAGTCACAAATGCACGCGTCATCGCAAATACCAAAATGACAGTTCATATAAACTGTATTTCTCCTTCTCCAAAGGGCTGAGGGAATCTTTTCCTCGTCAGGTAATTAGCCTCCTGTGAAAAGCCCTCTGCCAGCACATGGGACTCCCTGAGGTGTTTACAGCCCATCCATCACAGATAAGGCTGACATAAATCGTAAATCCCAAGTTTCTAGGAGAATGGTGTCTCTAGCGTTCACACCTCCACACAGAGCTAGCAAATGCACAGATGTTATCAGTTCTCTCTGGAAGCAGCTGAACTACTGTGACCTCAGGAATCCCAATATCTATATTTCCTTCACATTTTCTTCATAATTCATGGCATAGCAAATCTCTATGCCCATGAAATTGGCACAGGTATTGGGATTCCGCAGGACGCTGGTTCTGACAGGTTTACGGACCAATCGGACTGCCAGATCTAGCGTTGTTTTCAAATAACCCTCTAGTACCCCAGGGATCTGATCCCCCAAGTTTGGTATCAACATTCTTGATAAATTCTGACAAACCTAAAAATGTCACTAGATTTAACATAACTTGTATGGTTTGCAGATTAGCACACCTATCACGATTCAGGTATATTCCTGTGTCTATGAGAGGGGCGGGCATCTCCTGTTCCAAAGAGGTGTGTGATCCACGCCCCCTAGCCCCTCCTGCTGGAGTTGGGGCTATACAGTGGAGGAAATAATTATTTGACCCCTCACTGATTTTGTAAGTTTGTCCAATGACAAAGAAATGAAAAGTCTCAGAACAGTATCATTTTAATGGTAGGTTTATTTTAACAGTGGCAGATAGCACATCAAAAGGAAATTTGAAAAAATAACCTTAAAGAGAACCAGAGATGAAGCACCCTCATGTATTTTATTACATTTATCAGTGGGAACATGACAGTAAACACCTACCCTGCTTTTAGTTTCATTGTTATCTGCTTAATTAGTCTATTAGCAGCTGTGATAAGAATCCACCGACTATTCAGTCGAGGTTTGACCTGGAATCATTATAGCTGAGTCACTCTTCTGTGAAGTGTTTTTAAGCCCAAGCCTTCCCCTCTCCTGGCTTAGATTTCCTGCTTTGCATACTGAGAGCTGTGATGACTGGGAGGGGCTGCTCTGCTGAGAGAGAAGCTCTGTGGCTGCAATATGATCCCTGTGTGCTCTGTGTGCACTAGATACTGATAATAACGGCAGTTTCATTCCTATGAGAGACACTTCCTACAGGCAGTACATCATACCAAAATGAAAGCACACAGCAGCCTTTCTCATATAGCCTAGATAGCAGCCTAGTCTCATATAGAATAGACAGCACATCCAGAACAACTCATATAACCCGGAAGGAGAAGGGATATGAGCTGGCGGCCATATTTGATTTTTCCTGGAGCAATAATGGATAAAAAACACTAAAAAAGGCACACCAGAGCGGCAAAATTATCAGGTAGAGCATTTATTCTTTACAAGCTATCAACTGATATGTTTATTTTGTGTGAAACGTTCATCTCTGGTTCCCTTTAAATAAAGGATAGCAACTGATTTGCATTTCATTGAGTAATATAAGTTTTTGAACCCTCTAACAATAAAAGACTTAATACTTAGTGGAAAAACCCTTGTTTGCAAGCACAGAGGTCAAACGTTTCTTGTAATTGATGACCAAGTTTGCACACATTTTAGGAGGAATGTTGGTCCACTCCTCTTTGCAGATCTTCTCTAAATCCCTAAGGTTTCGAGGCTGTCTCTGTGCAACTCTGAGCTTGAGCTCCCTCCATAGGTTTTCTATTGGATTAAGGTCCGGAGACTGACTAGGCCACTCCATGACCTTAATGTGCTTCTTCTTGAGCCACTCCTTTGTTGCCTTTGCTGTATGTTTTGGGTCATTGTCGTGCTGGAACACCCATCCACGACCCATTTTCAGTTTCCTGGCAGAGGGAAGGAGGTTGTCGTTCAGGATTTCACGATACATGGCTCCGTCCATTTTCCCGTTAATGCGATTAAGTTGTCCTGTGCCCTTAGCAGAAAAACACCCCCAAAGCAAAATGTTTCCACCCCCATGCTTGACGGTGGGGACGGTGTTTTGGGGGTCATAGGCAGCATTTTTCTTCCTCCAAACACAGCGAGTTGAGGTAATGCCAAAGAGCTCTATTTTGGTCTCATCAGACCACAGCACCTTCTCCCAGTCACTCACAGAATCATTCAGGTGTTCATTGGCAAACTTCAGACGGGCCTGCACATGTGCCTTCTTGAGCAGGGGGACCTTGCGAGCCCTGCAGGATTTTAATCCATTGCGGTGTAATGTGTTTCCAATGGTTTTCTTGGTGACTGTGGTCCCTGCTAATTTGAGGTCATTCACTAACTCCTCCCGTGTAGTTCTAGGATGCTTTTTCACCTTTCTCAGAACCATTGACACCCCACGAGGTGAGATCTTGCGTGGAGCCCCAGAGCGAGGTCGATTGATGGTCATTTTGTGCTCCTTCCATTTTCGAACAATCGCACCAACAGTTGTCACCTTCTCTCCCAGCTTCTTGCTAATGGTTTTGTAGCCCATTCCAGCCTTGTGCAGGTCTACAATTTTGTCTCTGACATCCTTGGACAGCTCTTTGGTCTTTCCCATGTTGGAGATTTTGGAGTCTGCTTGATTGATTGATTCTGTGGACAGGTGTCTTTTATACAGGTGACTAGTTAAGACAGGTGTCCTTAATGAGGGTGACTAATTGAGTAGAAGTGTCTAACCACTCTGTGGGAGCCAGAACTCTTAATGGTTGGTAGGGGTTCAAAAACGTATTTCACTCAATGAAATGCAAATCAGTTGCTATCTTTTATTTAAGGTTATTTTTTCGATTTTCCTTTTGATGTGCTATCTGCCACTGTTAAAATAAACCTACCATTGAAATGATACTGTTCTGAGACTTTTCATTTCTTTGTCATTGGACAAACTTACAAAATCAGTGAGGGGTCAAATAATTATTTCCTCCACTGTAACTAGAGAGAGCCCAGAAAGCTCTGGGTGTCCAAGTCCATCATCTGGAATCTTTGTCTATAACATCTGACAGGCCAGCAGGACTCTGGCCGCATGGCAAAACCGCCATCTTGGACTTTTCAACAAAGACTTGCGATTGCCGCATGGACTACCGATAACGGTATTTGAACTGTATATTAAGACATTCTGTTTCTTTTCATCTCTACTCTCTATCAAATCAATCTGTTCTACAGTAAGCTGTGTGTATGTAGTTTTCGAATAAAACTAACGATTTTTATCGTTCAGTCTTGTGCCTGTTCTGGTCATCTGATTGCTGCTATAACGAATCTGCCCTCTGAAGAGTCAGTCATACTATCGCATTGTGTTATGATTTGCTTATAAATTGTTGATTTGCTAGCTAGGGTGTAAATAACCATTTCTTCCTTCTAGGATTAGCTAGTATCCGATTTCCTGTGCGAAATCAATAACTTTAGTTTCTCGATTGTAAATACAATTCGAGATTGCATCATATATGGACCCAGTAACCTTTCTTTAACGTCGCATAGCTCACGGTCTTTAAGCCTTCGGAAGTGACTATTCCCCGAACGGTGACTGGAGCATGTCGAACGTGATTGGGCTGGCTACCGTATTGTGATAGCGTTGGGGTCTCCTCGCCCTATCAATCGGGGAGTGGTGGCAGTGTATTTACCCGATTTCCAGCGCGAAATCGATATTTTTAGTTTACAGATTGTATATGCAATCAGGATTGTACATGTATGGGCACCTCCAACCAATCTTAACCGTTTACTATGCACACAGTGAATTTGCCTCCAGCAGCCTCTAGTGCATGAGAGCTGCATGGCAACAGTGGCCTAGTAATACGGGATTGGTGAATGTTTGTCCCATTACATATTGTCGGCAGCTGCGCAACCAATCTTTATTGTCAGTCTGTTCACCGTACTTCCTGCGTATTCTAACGGGAGCAGATTAGACGGGATTGGCACGCTCTGTCGCCTCTTTCTTTCACCCTCTGACGATCCAGCAACTGGTCTTCATTGTCCGTCTGCACCCGTACTTCCTGCGTACGCTAACGGGAGCAGATCTCGACGGGATCGCGGGGATGGATTGTCACAGTTACACATTGCATATATTTACTAATACAGTCTATGGCAACCTTCCCTGAGGCCCAGAAATATATCTTGATGCATACATGTAACATCTGCATTATACAGGTTACTGAACAAAAGCAAAACGTAACCCCAATCCTGCATCAAGACCGAGCATGACATGACAGGCTCTGTCTTTTATACTTGAAAGCACACCTAAGGTGAGAGGGATATGGAGGCTGACATATTTATTTCCTTTTAAGCAATGCATATTGCCTGGCTGTCCTGCTGACTCTGTAAAGTGCTGCAGAAGATGTCAGTGCTCTATAAATACAGAATAATAATAATAATATGGTAGGATATTAGACTATGACTATGGTGTGTTTATATTGTGAGCTCCTCTGAGGACAGTCAGTGACATGACTATGTACTCTGTAAAGTGCTGCAGAAGATGTCAGTGCTATATAAATACATCATAATATGGTAGGACATTACACTATGGTAGGATTAGACTGTGAGCTCATCTGAGGACAGTCAGTGACATGCCTATGTACTTTGTAAAGTGCTGCAGAAATTAGGTATCAGGTAGGTAGGGAGTGTGGGTGGGTGGATAATTACCTGGTAGGGGTGGGCAAATAGATAGCCTGGTGGGGGTGGGAGAGTGGGCAGATAAGATAGATAGCCTGAGGAGGGGGGGGGGGCAGATCAGATAGATAGCCTGGTGGGGGGAAGGTGGGCAGATAAGATAGATAGATAAGATAGATAGCTGGGTGGGGTTAGGAGGGTGGGCAGATAGATAGCCAAGTGAGATGGTAGGCAAATAGATGGCAGGGTGGGCAGATAGATAGCCGGGTGGGAGGGTAGGCAGATAGGTAGCCGGGTGGGCAGTTAGGTAGTTGGGTGACAGGGTAGGCAGATAGGTAGCCGGGTGGGCAGTTAGGTAGTTGGGTGGCAGGGTAGACAGATAGGTAGCTGGGTGGGCAGTTAGGTAGCCAGGTGGGAGGGTAGGCAGTTAGGTAGCCGGGTGGGCAGTTAGGTAGCCGGGTGGGAAGTTAGGTAGCTCTGTGGGGGTGGAGGGCCCGAATCCTATCCTCCCTGCCTCACCTGAGGGTCCCCCTCCTTTTATGAGCGGCGGTTACAGCAAGGCTCTGGCAGGGTAAAGCAAACAATAGAGGTCCAGCTGCCTCCCGGTCCATGCTGTCTCCTCTGTTTGCTGCTTGCACTAAACCAGAAGCAGTGCGAGCGGCATACAGAGGAGATATCGAATACCGAAGGCAGCTGGACATCTAGCGTCTGCTGTACCCACTGGAGCCTTGCTGTATATGCTGCTCTCCCGCCACTCATAATAGGAGGGGGGCCTGCCAAGGTGAGGGAGGGGGAGGATAGGAGTCGGGCCCCCCAGGGGTAAAAAGTAAAAAAAACCAACAAAAACCTGGCAAAACTGAATGGGCCCCTTAGGAAACGGAACTTAAGGGGCCCTCGTGCGCTTGCACGGCCCTATGTCTGCCAGTGCTAAGCGCTTTTGATAAGCGATTGAGATTTTCACTTCCTGATGTTATTCTTAAAGAGACTCTAACCAAAAAAGTTCCCCTGGGGGTACTCATCTCGGGAGGGGGAAGCCTCAGGGTCCCAATGAGGCTTCCCCCTTCCCTGTAGCTGCAGGCAATCCAGCGCTGGCTTCCCCGAAGTCTCCGGCAATCCAGGCTTGACAAGCCTGACAAGCTACATTTATTTACCTTGCCTGGCTCCAGCAGGGGCGCTGTTGCGGCTCTCAGCACAGAGATAGGCGGAAATATCCAATTTCCATCGGGTCCGCTCTACTACACAAGCGCAGGAGACTTGTGCCTGCGCAGTAGAGCGGCCCGACAGTAGAGATGGGAAATTCGGATCTTTTCAATGATCCGGATGATTCGAATCGGATCATTGAAAAGATCCGGATCTTTGATCCGAATCTCGGATCATTTTACTACCAAAGCATTCGGGGGTGAAATGAACAGCAGGACAGGTCTTTCCCTGCTGTGGACAGGAGAAGGGGAGGGAGGTGGATACACAGAGAAGGGGAGAAGATGGACAGAGGGCAGGGAGTGGACAGAGAAGGGAGGAGGGACGAGCAGAGAGCAGAAATGTTTGCACACAATACCCACATGCTGCAGTCATATGCTTTACATGTATTTCACCTATATGCTCATCTGTGTACTTTGAATACAAACGTCGCACAGTGAAAGAAAGCATTCCCCAAAGCATTCCCAGAAGTAAAGTGCAGCTGTTTAGAGCAGTGCAGGGGGATCATATTGCCCTGCAATCACAGTGCCTGCAAAGTTACTGAGCTGTGCTGAGCTGAGCCAAAAGCTACCAATGTGATCACTGTGCACAACTACGGAACAGACAGCCTATAATGAGCAGCACATTGCAGCCAGTATGTGTGCTCTACACATATCTGGCAGTGGCACCGATGTCCCCTCTCTCTCATCTACCTGTCCCTGCCTCCCATCCAACAGAGCGATCCATCTCAGCTCTGCTTCCAGGACACCGCTGCCCGCTGAGAGGGGGCGTGTCGCTCCTGTCCCCGCCCTTTTTGCGATCCGAATCACTCATTTTGATGATTCGGATGATTCGACTCACAAAATAGATTCGGATCAAAGATCCGAATCGTTCATGATCCGGACAACACTACCCGACACTATTTCCGCCTATCTCCGAGCGGAGAGCCGATACTGCGTGTGAACAAGATAATTACTAGCCAAATGAAAGACAATTTCAGGTGCCATTTACAAAGCGGATGTACCAACTACATACCTCCCAACATTTTGAGATGAGAAAGAGGGACACTTAAGCCACGCCCCTGCCACACCCCTAATCACGCCCCCGCCACACCCCTAGTCACACATACCATAAAGATTGTTGTTTTATAAGTCAAACCACACTGGTCCTTTCTATCCTGGTTCATTTTCCTTCATATTAACATTTTAAAATTACTAATATATCAATTTAAAGCATGGGAATAAAGTTTAGAGTCAATCAAACACATTTTTTTAGTAGAGAAATATATATATATATTTACATAGAAAGAGGGACAAAGTCCTGAAAGAGGGACAAATGAGGAGGAAATAGGGACAGAGGGACAGGGCTCCCAAAGAGGGACTGTCCCTCCGAAAGAGGGACAGTTGGGAGCTATGCAACTAATAAATTACCAGAAATAATTTCACAAAACGTACATTTCACAACTAAACAGCAAAATAAGCGCTAGCTATGCCATACATGAATATTATCCATGCATCATTAATATACATTATGAGCCAAACACTATAGCTGGCACCATCAGACCGCCTAGCAAATCGCCAGTCGAGATTAGTACACTAGTACAGTAGGAAGGAGAAGATACGCAGGAGCATAAAGAACCATGACTTCCTGCAACAGTTATTGGCCGCTCTCCTGACAGTGCGCATGCGCAGAGCTGTCTAGCGAAGGAAAGATGGCAGCTTCCACTGCCAAAGCTGCAGCGACTCGGACAGTTGGGGCTGTCAAACCACTCTTTAGCAGAGATGTTGGAGAAGCTAAACGGAGGGTGCGAGAATTGTACCGAGCTTGGTACCGGGAGGTGCCCAACACAGGTAAAACTGATCGGTTGAATCTCCGCTTCTTCCCGACCTTCATGGCCGCTAACCTTGGACGTAGCCTGCTATAAACATTCTATATACAGGTCCCTCACAGAGGAAAAACGGTGCTTTAGAGGGTGCAAACGCCAGTATATTAGTTTTGCTTCCCATAAGGGTATTAATACCATTAGTAGATATTTACTGTATAATCTTGTTATAGCAAACTCTGATATAATAAACATTTGGGTATAGTAAATTAAATATATAGGACACAGCCAAGCACCTTTTATGAGTATATGGGAGTAACGCCTGGTATAGTAAACCCAGATATAATAGAACTTCTGTTATGATAAACCTGTTTTTTGGGCGCTAGTCTACTTTAGGGGACCCACCGCAAATCCCCATAGACACTTTCAGCTGGGCTGCAAAACGGAACAAATGGCTTCCGTTTGCTTGTTGAAACCCCCACAAGCCATATACCCATGGATAGGTAAGCGTGCCCTGTAACGAATTGGGAGGTTTTCGGTAACAGAAAGTTTAAATTGGCCGTGTAGGAGCCACCAAACGGCCTAAATCTCGGTTCCGTCGGCCATCTTAATTCTGCTGTGCAGGTCTCTTTCTTCCTCCTCATTGGAGGGTTTGTTAGCTGGCACGCCCCCACCTAACAATCCCTCCAATGAGGAGGAAGAAACGACCTGCAGAGCAGAACCAAGATGGCCGACGGACCCGAAATTGCGGTCGTTCCGCGGCTCCTACACAGTCAGTTCAAACTTTTTTTTTTTTACCGAAACCCGCAAAATTCGTTAGAGGACATGCGTAGCTACCCGGGGATATAAGGCTTGTGGGGGTTTCAACAAGCAAACGGAAGCCATTTTTTCCGTTTTGCAGCCCAGCTGAAAGTGTCTATGGGGATTTGCGGTGGGTCCCCTAAAGTAGACTAGCGCCTTTTTTTGGCCCACTACTATCTATCTGCACACTACTTTGGGTCTGAGTGGATTATGCTTCACTACCGAAGAATAGTACTGGTAAAATCACAGGTAACACTTTGCCAACAGGCCTCATCAATATGTACAATGTTTGGTCTGTATGACCCTTGTTTCTGTTCTGAGTGGTTTACCCCAAAATCTATGCTTCCTTTGTAAGCTGCTGCCTGATTCTGAATTGCCTGTCATCTGTGACTAGCGTGTGTATGATTGCAATGGTACAGTATCATCCAGGCTGCACAGAATTGTGGACAGATGAGAACACTATTAGCTCTATGCTTTATTTGCAAGCTATTGAATGCAAATCCCTGCATATTGAGCACTTTGCATTTTAATGTAAAGCTCGGGTTCAAAATCAGATACTTCCCATGAAGAGAAGGAAGCCTCAGGATCCCATTGAGTGAGTACATTTGAAATCGGCGCCGGTAGACTTGGGCGCAGGATACAGCGGTATATAGCTGATCCTGCTTCTGCACAAGTCCGGGCCGATTTAATTACTATTCCCCCTCCAGGCCGCCATGGATAGTGAGGGAATGAAATAATTTGGCTTCCAGCGATTGCTGGAGGCCGAATTATTATGTTTTTAAGCAACCTCGGCTCCATCTTCTGAAGGAGCCGACGTTACTCACTGAGCGCTTCAATAGGAGTGATTCCTATTGAAGTCTATGGAGGCGCCGGCTGCGCCCAAATCTAGCAGCGCTGAAAAGCACTGCTCCGCATTGAGGCTTCCCTTAGTTGTCAGAAGTTCCCCGTTGCCGATCACAGCCCTCATGGCCATGCAGCTTCTCTTCCACATTCATGGACGTCCATTAGAAGCTCGACTTCATGCAAGCGCAGTAGCTTGGAGCCCGTGGCTCCGTGCTACTGCGCATGCCCCAGGGGGCTCAAGCCTGTGGAAGAGGAGCGGTGTAGCCCTGATAGGATTAGCATCTTCAAGGGGAATGCCTTGCCACTAATTGCTCAGCGACGGGGAACAGCAGTCCACCAAGGGAAGCCAGATCCTGAGGATTCCCTCTCTTTAAGTATCTGATTTTGTACCTGAGCTTCGGCTCGGGTACACTTCAAACATTGTTTGCAGAAGCAATGAGAATAAAAAAAAAATACTCCCAATCACAGCACACAGGCGAACTTGGAACAGCAAGAAGATGCTTTGAAAAACAAGGAAAAACCGAGAGCCCAATCTAGTGTAGTATGTTCACAGAATCTGAAGAATGTATGCAATTAAGATTATACTCACAAACAAGGGTCACCACACAGGCGACCACTAAAACGGGAAGTGGGGAGAATTATCACCTGACCCCACTCAGGTTTAAAAAGTGGATCTCTATAGACAGGAAAAAAATTGGGGATACACCCCTCCACCAAGGGTGGACTAAGTATATAAGTAAACAAGAATAATAGAGGCACCAAAATAGGATAAAAAAATTAAAAATCGTCTAAAAGGAGGGACATGGGTGGATTCACCTCCCTCAAGTACATAAATGACAAGGCCAAATTCAGCCGTTAATTTTACAACTGTATTTATTTCAAAAGCAATTTCCAAAATATGATGCAACGCGTTTCACGGGCCAACATCCTGCTTCATCAGGCAATCGAGAAAGGAGAACACAATTGTAGATCAATGTAAAGCCAGAGCGCCTCTTTTTAATTTTTTTATCCTATTTTGGCGCCTCTATTATTCTTGTTTACTTGGAACAGCAAGAGGACGGGGCATGGCCATGTGTGCGCATCGGGGAGCGCAGCCGTGCACGGTTGTGGCAGAGCCCTGGATGCCTGTTTGTAAACGGGTTGGCTTATGTCTAGTTACAGTATAATCCCCCTTTATAGTAAACTCCAAGTGGCCGGGAAAAGTAGTTTACTATATCAGAAGTTTATTTTATCAGAAATTGTCATACCCAAGCACAGGGCTGTGGAGTCAGAGTCAAAGCAATTTTGGGTACCTGGAGTCAAATCAGTGGTTTCAATAGACAGAGACGTTGGATGATTTTTTTTTTTAACCAAATCCATAGCCTTTGTAAAAATCAGACTCCTAGCCTTTGTAAAAATTAGACTGAGGAGTCGGAGCAATTTTGGATACCTGGAGTTGGTGTTTTTATAAATTGAGAAGTCGGATGATTTTTGTACCGACTCCACAGCCCTGCTCAAGCACATACCGTACTTGTACACTGCAGTACTGGATCTTAATTCAGTTTATAATTAGGAGTCACTTTTTCTCTTCAGTGCTTCAGCAAGTGAGCACAGACAATGTCTAAGCTAGTTTAAAATGCACAGAGCTCAATCTGCAGGGATTTGCGTGCAGTAATCATGCAACAGCTCACACAGGAAACATAGCTCTCACCACTTAGGCTTTGTTCACATCATAAATCGCCAGTGCTGAGTGATTTATAGAGTGCGTTTCCCTGCGCTTTGCACTTAGAAAAGCGCTTTTGCTCAGCAATTAGTTTATTTGCTTCCTGACATCAGTCAGGAAGTGAACTCTTTGATCCGGAAAAGCATAAATACAATGTATGTATTCTTAAAAGCTCTCAGGAAATCGCAATTCAAAGCACTTTTTCAAGTGCTTGCAATTTCCCTATACCTTCCATTGAGCAGAAACTCTCAGAAAATGGTACATATAGCACGTTTGCAATTTTAATAAAATCAAAACGCGCATATGTGAACACTCTCATAGGAAATCATTGTACAAGCGCTATTTGGGGCGATTTCTAAAATCGCCAGCACTTTAAAAAAAATCGGAAACGCTCGTAGTGTGAGCAAGCCCTTAAAGAGGAACTCCAGTGAAAATAATGTAGTAAAAAAAAAGTGCTTCATTTTTACCATAATTATGTATAAATGATTTAGTCAGTGTTTGCTCATTGTAAAATCTTTCCTCTCCCCGATTCACATTCTGACATTTATTACATGGTGACATTTTTACTGTGGGCAGGTTATTGTAACGATTGTGGAATTCTCTCCGTGATTAGCGCACAAGACGTGCGCTGACACTGCGGAAATCCTCCACAAGCGTGTAATTTAAGGAAACCCAGCAAAAGGTGCAATGCACCTGTAGAGGGAAATTCCTGTCGACAGGTGGAGCTGTGAAGTGCTGAGGAACAGCTCCTCTGCCCTGCCACAGACGCCAGACAGGAATTGTACGAAGGGAAGAAACGCAGGGCAAGATCGCCCTGAACGAGAGAGATCAAAGCGACAGAGGGTATGTGTGTCCACCAATCCAGTCGCCACCCTGTGACGATGAACACACAACCAGGAAGATAAAGTGAGAAGGCAATCGCCAGAGATGGCGATTGCTAACAGCGACACAAGACCGAATAAGCACAGATGAGGAATGTATGTATGTCCACCAATCTAGACGCCAACCTGCGACGGCGGACACACAACAAAGGAAACCGAGTGAGAATGCAATCGCCTGAGAAGCGATTGCGAAAGAGATTGAGCAAAGGGACAGATTGTATGTGTGTGCACCAAACTAGTCGCCAACCCGCAACGGTGCATAACAGCAGATATGAAGTAGGAACGCAATCGCGGGAGAGGCGATTGCCAGAGGTGACACAAGGCTACAGCAAGGCAGAGCACGAGAGTAGCAAAGGCACAGCAAATCATACAATGAGAAGATAAGGAAAATAACAAACGCTAACTAAACGTGAACACCGCACTCATTCGCAACAGTGCACGCGTTTATGCGCGGTCTCCGCGTGATAAGCACAACAGAGACAAGCACGCCTAACTAACCACCGACAGACAAACATGAAACAGAGGACGCGAGCGCTTGCTTAACGGTTACCTCACCGAGCCTCCAGCAAGCGTTCGTAGCAGACAAGACAGATACACGGAAACAGGAATAAGTGAGAGATACGATCCACTGCTCTTTCCGCCAGAGCGAGTGCGATCCAAGTACAGCAAGAGAGATGGAGATCAGACGGATCCACAGCACTAGCGCAAGGCGAGTGCAATCCAGGAAGACAGAAGGATCCACAGCACTAGCGCAAGGCGAGTGCGAATCAGGAAGACAGATAGAGGAGATGGCTGGTAGCAACCGCTGCTCCAGCTATACTCCAATAACAAAGATCAGAACGACTTCCTGTTGACCACTGCTGGGACAGAACAATCGCAACAGACAAACAAAACAGATATGCAATCCTAACTGCACTAGGGAACCTGCCTAGTGCAGTCCCAGGAATTACTCTAGGCTAATCTTTAAACAAAGAGCAAGGCTGACACTCCAAGAGTGTTTCACAGGACTAACCCTTATGACCAGCCCAGGTCTGTGATATCACATGGTGTATATATAGAGCAAGCCTACAAAGGATGTGGCTAGGCAATCTGCATGACAAACGTATGCAAATTCCTCAGCAGCAAGCTGCCAAACTGACAAAAGATCTCTCTTCCAGAGACCTGCAGAATGCAGACCTGAACAGTGGTCAAAAGGCAGCCTGCCCATTAAATTTATCAGTAAGGAATCCTGATATTTATCGGGTGACCAAATTTTTCTTCCTTTCCAATTAAATTTATTGGACCCCTATGGCGGCACCCAAATTTTCAACTTAAACTTTTTAAACCCATTTCTTTTTTTTTTCTTACATTTTTCACAAATTGGCTTAACATAGAAATTGTTTATTGCTCAAAATAAACTGTATCTGTTTCTGAATGTAACAGTGTGGCCCTTCGGGGATGAGGAGGGTGCACTTATGGCCCACTATGCCTGGCACCTAACTTTTTGCGTTCTTCTGAAAGGCCTGGTGCACACCAAAAACCGCTAGCAGATCCGCAAAATGCTAGCAGATTTTGAATCGCTTTTTCTTATTTTTCTGTAGCGTTTCAGCTAGCGTTTTGCGGTTTTGTGTAGCGGTTTTGGTGTAGTAGATTTCATATATTGTTACAGTAAAGCTGTTACTGAACAGCTTCTGTAACAAAAACGCCGGCAAAACCGCTCTGAAGTGCCGTTTTTCAGAGCGGTTTGCGTTTTCCTATACTTAACATTGAGGCAGAAACGCATCCGCAATCCAAAATCTGCAGCAGCCCGGGAGTATGCGTTTCTGCAAAACGCCTCCCGCTCTGGTGTGCAGCAGCCCATTGAAATACATTACCCTAGCGGATCCGCACCCGCAAGCGGATCGCAAACCGCAGCGGAAACGCTCTGGTGTGCACTAGGCCAAATTGTGTTCTTGTTAATTGAGCTGGCTCACAAATCCTGCTGTCTCCTGGATTACAGACAGTGGCGCCTAAATTCCATATAATGTACATTTCTCCACTCCTAAATTACTGAATTGAGGTAATACAGCTGTCACTGTGGCTAGGCTGATTTAAGCCCCATCTACACGATACGATACTTTGTGCGATTTGGTTATGATTCTATTTACGATCTGATTAAATCCAACATGTCCGATCGGGATTCAATTCGCCATTGTTTTGCAATGGCAAATCGAATTAAATCGTATCCCGATCGGACATGTTGGATTTAATCGGATCGTAAATAGAATTGTAATCAAGTCGCACAAAGAATCGTATCATGTAGATTGGGCTTTACAGTGAGCTATGACACCTGGTTAGCTGTTAAATTCTGTAATTGTTGTCCAAATTATCTATACAGAATTTCTTTATTGTGCTGCTAGACAATAAATACTAGCTTTTGAATGTGCAGGTCAGAAGACCACTCATTTTAGCTGATCTTGTTATGTAATCATAATCCACTTATGAATACGACTGAGCTTTCCTTCACCTCCTATGACCCTTCCAGGAATGCCCACAGAGGCTGACTGACACAGCTCTGGTAGGGGAATTATGTAGAGGAGATATCAATGGACATTATGGTATCAGTATGATTATAAAGGATTTGTAAAATGCCACAGCCAGTTTATCTTGGTTAGGCCTCGCTCACATTGCGTTGCGCTCTCGCTGAGCGATTTTTTTTTTTTTTTTTTTTTTTTTTTTTTTTCAAATCACTGTGTGCGCTTTAGCAGAGCAATTATTTAACCACTTTACCACCACGGCACGTGTATCTACGCTCCTTTTAACATCCTTTCCCCACCAGCAGTGTAGATACACGCACCTCGCCGCTGACCATGCTCCCGCCCGCTCGCTCGTGCGCGCGCTACCGCCCGCCGCCACCCGCTCGCCTGAAGATCAATGAAAAAACGTTCCCGTTCATTAATCTAAGCCCCCCAGCAATGATCGGCTGCTTCTATGAGAAGCAGCGCGATCATTGTGAAAAAAAGTTTCCCAGCCTCATAACACTTACTGTAAGCATACTTCCTATGCTTACAGGACGCATGCACAGAAAATTACTGTGGCCAAATAGTAAAACTACACCCAAAAACATTTTTCATATACAAATACATAGTTTTACATTATAAATTACCTCATTACCTCCCACACTCCCCAATTATATTTATTTTTTTTTGTAATAAAAAGAAAAAATACATAAATAGTTACCTTAGGGACTGAACTGTTTAAATATTTATGTCAAGAGGGTATAACACTGTTACTTTATAAACTATGGGCTTGTAATTAGGATGGACGCAAAACTGAAAAAAATGCACCTTTATTTCCAAATAAAATGTTGGCGCCAAACATTGTGATAGGGACATAATTTAAACGGTGTAATAACCGGGACAAATGGGCAAATTTCATGGATTTTAATTACAGTAGCATGCAAAATTTAAAAACTATAATGGACGAAAACTGCAAAATAAAGATTTTGTTTTTTTCCCCACATTTTTTCCTATTTTCCCATTAAAACCTATTTAGAATAAAATAATTCGTGGCATAATGCCCCACCCAAAGAAAGCCTAATTGGTGGCGAAAAAAACAAGATATAGTTCATTTCATTGCGATAAGTAATGATAAAGTTTTATAGACGAATGGAAGGAGCGCTGAAAGGTGAAAATTGCTCTGGTGCTCCAGGGGTAAAAAACCTCAGTTGTGAAGTGGTTAAAGGGAACCTTAACTGCTGCGGAAAAATAAATTCACTTACCTGGGGGCTTTCCCAAGCCTCCTGCAGCCGTCCTGTGCCCGCGCCGGTCCTTCGGTGCCCTCCGGTCTCCCTCCGCCGCTAAGTTTCGATTTCGGACGACTGCCAGTCGTCCTGGGGCCTCTTCCGCATTCCTGGTCGTAAACTG